>NC_053156.1:300537708-300564049 GCF_016835505.1 Polypterus senegalus
TGATGTTTTTGAGGGAGAGATCACAGCTACGTTTGTTTTAGAAGGTACCTGCTCATTGGCAGAGATATCACGGCCACGTGCTCTTCTCCACACACGGGGGACCCTCTCCCATCAGAGCTGAACACAATCAGACACATTGGTAACGTTTGACATTGGAGTGTACCTGCCTTCCTGTTTGCCAGAGATACCTTGCTGACTTTTTACATTTTTGGCAAAAAGATCACAGCTACATTCTCGACCAGATAGCAAAACTAAAAATATTGAATATCATGTGACCCTCAGATACTAAAGCTATCAATTTAAATTATTCTCAGTACAAATTATTACATTTTAAATTTTTTTTATTGATTTTTAAAGTTTGTCCTGTTTCACTATTATGCAGGTGAAGCTGTGAGGGACAGCTAGCTTTAAAATATGTTACAGTATACTTCATAGATAGATTTTAGGCTATTTTGAAATACACAGCAATGTAATGTAAAATATGTAAATTATAGTCATTTTTGCATATTGCAATATACTTTCCAAAATGTAAAAGTTTATATTTTAAAATAGTAGGAGTATAGTAGTGCTGTGCTGTGACTGAAATGTTTGCAAATCCATTTAAACGAAAGTCTGCAACGTGCCCTTCAATCACATGTGAATTGTCTGATTTGTAATTTTAAACTGTGTAGCTGTGGGGGAAATCAAATAAAAATGTTGTCTTTGCCCCAGACATTATGGAGAGCACTGTACTTGCTGTTATTGCTTTTAATTAAAATAAATCTGACTTACAAGTAATAGCTTACAACTGAATGCTTTGTCTAATTGTTACTCGTGTTGTTGAGAGGCCGGATTGTCCGTTCCTCTTCTAGCTGAGGTCCCTTGAGGGCACTTGAGGATGCTGAGGTGAAAGACCCTTCATATTCAAATCATATTATGTGATATCATCCATCCATCCATCCATCCATCTAATATCCAACCCATCCATCCATCCATTTTCTAATCCGCTGAATCCGAATACAGGGTCACGGGTGTCTGCTGGAGCCAATCCCAGCCAACACAGGGTGCAAGGCAGGAAACAAACCTCGGGCAGGGCGCCAGCCCACCACAGTATGTGATATCATCTACTGTTAAATTCTGCTCTGTATTTGTAATATTTTTATTTTACTGTTATAATGTATTGAGGGTTACTTGTGTTTTGTTCTGTGTATTGTATTGTATTGTATTGAGCCCCTTCTTTTTGACACCCACTGCCTACCTGCACAGGGGTCTCTCTTTGAAGTGCCTTTCCCAAAGTTTCTTCCATGTTTTTCCCTACAAGTATAGTTTTCCTTGTCTTCTTAGAGAGTCAAGGCTGGTGGGCTGTCAAGATGCAGGGCCTTTTAAAGCCCATTGTGGCACTTCTTGTGTGATTTTGGGCTAAAGAAAAATAAATTGTATTGTATTGTATATTCTTTCATATCCCACACTTAAAAAAGAACCTAAGAAGTCAGCTGTCTCTTTCATGTTAGGTGGACTGAGAATACCATCAAGCTGTCTATTTGTTGAATTTCAAATCGAACTTCAAAAAAAGAAAAAGAACCTCATGTGTCACTCTGGATACCCATCATTAGAAAATCATCAGGGCAAAAATATCCAAAAAAACAACACAGTTGGAAATTTGCTTCTTGGAAATGAAGAAGAATGAGGATTTTTGGTTAAAATTTTAACTCAGCAGCAATTGTAGCAAACAGAGCGAGGGCGACCAAGGGGTGAACTTCAAGAGTGGTGAACATGATGCTTAAGCACGGTGCACTGAGGTTTTAAAGATTATCCATTTTTTATTCTATAGATAGCAGCATGGTGCAAAAATTTTAATAGTGTGAAAGAAAGAACCAACTCCTGAATTTGCATCTGCTTACACTGTGGCCATTTCACAGAACATTCAAAGCTTTTATTTCAATATTGCTCATGTTCATTGTGTCATTATAGACCTGAAGCAAGTTTTGTGAAGGAGCACCTTTTCATTTTTATTATGGTGCATTTAACTTGAAATTTTATTCAGGATCAATGTCTTAGATCAATATCCATCCATCCACTCCATTTTCTAACCCACTGAATCCGAATACAGGGTCACGGGGGTCTGCTGGAGCCAATCCCAGCCAACACAGGGCACAAGGCAGGAACCAATCCAGGGCAGGGTGCCAACCCACCGCAGTGTCTTAGACTATTTACATCAATTGTCATAATTACAGATCTACAGAGTTAGGCGAATCCCCCAGGATCACAAACTGAAGAAAAAATGTGAAGTCAATAGTCTTGTGGCTAGAAGTGTTTTGTCTTAGCCAGTACAGCCCAGAGCTCTTAAAGATGGAGTTTTGTTAATCTGAAGGAATCTAAAACCTTCATAAGCTGCAGACAACTCAATAGTTTGTTTTGATTTTTTTATTTGATATACATTATTAATTCCTGAGGGGAAACTGTCTTTGTGAATGAACTTTGCAGACCAGAGCACAGGATAAGCCTTTTTACAGCACCCCTGGAGCAAATGTCAGGTTAAAGACGTTACTCAAGGGGCTGATGGAGTAGGATCTCTTCTGACAGTAACCAGATTTGAACTGGCAACCTCCAGATACCAACACACATCTATAGCCTCAGTCTTAGCCTCCCTAACTCTAACCTTAAGCCCATGTCTTGGCGCAATGAATAACATTATGAAAGAAAGAAAGAAAGAAAGAAAGAAAGAAAGAAAGAAAGAAAGAAAGAAAGAAAGAAAGAAAGAAAGAAAGAAAGATGTAGTGGTTACATTTTTTAAAATGTTTGTGGTGACCTTGCGTGGAACTACCTCATTGAATAAGAGAACGGTGGTGACTCAGACCACAGTGGTTACGAAGTCTTTAATCTTGTTCTGAACAGTTCAATTGTAGATGACTCCTTTATATGATGAGGTAAAGAGTTCCACAGGTGAGGGGTAGCAGCTGCCAAAGCCCTGTCCCCCTTGGTTTTACACTTGGTACGAGGGACAACAAGAGAAAACTGAGCAGAAGACCTAAGCACTCTAGATGGCTGGTGTAAAGCACACAATTCAGATTAATAGTCAGGAGCAAGACTATGTAAAGATTTAAAAACTAGCAATAAGATTTTAAAATCAATTCAAAAACTGACAGGCAGCCAGCGTAAAGAAGCTAAAATAGGAGAAACCGAGTTATACTTATCAAGCATGACTTTTCTTTCCATTGAGATCTGATGTGTTTTCAAAGTGTTCCTTTAATTTTGTGGAACAGTTTTTTTTGCTGTCTGAGTGTTGGTTGATTAGTGCTGTCTGGGGTGGGCCTGGTCAAGTCATGGTGAATCTTTGTAAGTTTGGTATTTTTTTTCTCTCTCTATATATATATATATTTTTCTTTTTTTCTTAGACATTTTCCTGATACTGTACTTATTAATGGTGTTTTTTATTGCTAAGATATGGCTATGGCGGGTTCTGCCATGGTCGTGTCCAAAGGCATAGTGCCTGGCTCGTTGCCGAAAACATTTGATAATCTTTCCCTCCGTCTTGGTGCCAAGTTCCTGGTAGACCCTCAGGTTTCGGCTGAAGTGTGTGTTGTGGCAGTTGGAAAAGTGATCAGTTACCTAAATGTCTAATACCCAACAAGAATGGACAAATCAGTAGTAGTTTTTATAAGTTGTGAATCTCCTATTAATACATTTGTTGAAGAACAGGATGTCATTATTGGTGCATTAGTTTCTGTAGTGCAGCTCTCACGTCCTGCTAAGACAGTAATCATTTCAAATGTTCCACCTTTTTTAAAGAGCATGCTTTGCTAAAATGGAAAAGTTATGGGCAGATTATGTCAGATTTAGTTTTGATTTAACTTAGTTGTAAAATGAAGGAATTAAAATATGGTTTCCTTTTGGAGACAAGTATTTATGATTCTAAAAAACATGAATGAAGATATCAACATAACCCTCAGATTTAAGGTAGATGGTAATGACTATGTAGTATTTATCACTTCTGAACCTCTCAAATACTTTAACTGTGGCAGAACTGGACATAAGACAGCACACTGCAAACATGAACCCATAGTGCTGGCGGGCGGCTCCACTCTGATCAAGGAGAACACTGACGGGGTTATCGATGGGAACAGTGAGACTGAGTATGAAAGAGAATTGGACAATATGGAGCATAACGGGACTGAGTTTAAAGTCACTTTGTATGAAGTTGGTGCTGTGAGTGATCTGCCCTCAAGTATGTTGTCCAAAGACACATTAGAGAAGAGCGCGAGTCTTGTTGATGAAGATGTGCTGGCTCAGGCCGATAATAATACGATACAGGAGTCCATAGGAAGTGCAGTGAATAAGGTAAGCAGAGAGCCTGTGATTAGTAACAGTGAGGAGACGACATCCCTAGTGAGAAAATAGCATACTAAAGTATATTACTGATCGAAACATTTCTAAAACAAAAGACACTGATGAGGAGAGGTGTGAAGGAATTTAAGGTTGCCCGGGATACCGAGTTTTTTCGTAGGCTTAAGGGATTCTAGTGTTAATAATGTAATATATTTTCTTTAAGTGCATTTTTTCAAAAACATGTTAGTTGCAATTTTGTACACTTTAAAAAACAACACTTCAATTGGAAATGCATTTTAGTGTACTTAACTTCATTAGCGTTAGACCCAAGTGTCATTTGGGCTATAAAAACAGAGTTAAAACCATTATTCCCAAGATTCACTCGGGCAATGGTGAAGATGTGTCTTGTGTAAAACCTGAAGATTACTCGGGCCGTGAAAGTGCCAACAGTGTTAGTGCCGAGCATCTTAAGTAAGCGTCAGGCCTGAGTGTTTCCTTGGCAATGGTGTAAAGGTGTCTTCTGCTAGCCTCATAATCAGACATGGCGTATCAGTCTTCAGCCAGTGAAATTGAAACGGATTCTGGTGAGTCCTTGTGCAGCGTGCTGCTCACATTATTATTATTACTATTATTATTATAATTTCTAAACTTTGACTTTGTAGTTTTAGTGTTTGGAATATTTTACAGTAGAAAGTTGAGATTTAATAAACAATAAAATGCAATGCTTTTTACCTGTTTTTTTGAAAAGGAAAAAAAAGTAAAGCTAAGCAGGTTAAGCATACTTGAACTTAAGCACACCTGTTTGAAAGTGCAGGTTGGTATATTTTTTGTGTACTTTAAAACAGTATATTATACATTTGAGTTTGCTTTAGAGAGGTGACATTCCACGTTCCAAGAGCCAGCTTCTGTAGCCGAGGATCGGACAGCCAAGGTCCCCGCCTTCGGCCACCACCCAACTCACACTGCACCCGACCTCCTTGGTCCCTCCTAAATGTGGTGAGCCCATGGGAAGTGGGACCCACGTTGTCTCTTCAGGCTGTTCCAGGCTGAGCCCCATGGGTGCAGGCCTAGCCACCAGGTGCTCGCCATTGAGCCCCACCTTCAGGTCTGGCTCCTGAGGGGGTCCCCGGTGACCTGCGTCCGGGCGAAGGAAAACGTTGTCCAAGATTTTTGTTCTTCATAGGGGGTATGGTTGAACTGCTCTTTGTCTCATCCCTCACCTAGGACCAGTTTTCCTTGGGTTACCCTACTAGGGGCATAAAAACCTGGACAACAGAGCTCCTAGGATCACTGGGACACACAAACCCCTCCAACACAATATGGTGACGGTTCGAGGAGGAGTCTATTCGGGGGTTCTGGAGAGGAGGGTCCATCGGAGAGTAGAACCTCGGATTCAGGAGGAACAGTGTGTTTTTCGTCCTGGTCGCAGAACAATGGATCAACTCTACACCCTTAGCAAGGTCCTGGAGGGTGCATGGGAGTTTGCCCAACCAGTCTACATGTGTTTTGTGGACTTGGAAAAGGCGTTCGACCATGTCCCTTGGGGAATCCTGTGAGGGGTGCTCCGGGAGTATGTGGTACCAGACCCCCTGATAAGGGCTGTTCAGTCCCTGTACAACCAGTGTCAGAGCTTGGACTGAGAGATTTGGACTCTGCCAGGGATGCCCTTTGTCACCAATTCTGTTCATAACTTTTATGGACAGAATTTCTAGGCACAGCCAAGGTGTTGAGGGGGTCTGGTTTGGTGGACTCAGGATTGGGTCACTGCTTTTTGTAGTTGATGTTTACTTCATCAGGCCATGATCATCAGCTCTCTCTGAATCAGATCGCAGCTGAGTGTGAAGTGGCTGGAATGGGAATCTGCACCTCCAAATCCAAGACCATGGTCCTCAGCCAGAAAAGGGTGGAGTGCCCTCTCAGAGTTTGGAGCGAGATCCTGCCCCAAGTGGAGGAGTTCAAGTATCTTGGGGTCTTGTTCATGAGTGAGGGAAGAATGGACCGTAAGACTGACAGATTGGTGCGGCGTCCACAGTGATGCGGGCTCTGCATCGGTCTGTCATGGTGAAAAAGAAGCTGAGCTGTGAGGTAAAGCTCTCAATTTATCAGTCGATCTACACTCCTACGCTCAGCTATGGTCGTGAGCTGTGGGTAGTGACGGGAAGAACGAGATCGCTAATACAAGCGGCTGAAATGAGTTTCCTCCACAGGGCGTCTGGGCTTTCCCTTAAAGATAGGGTGAGAAGCTCAGTTATCCGGGAGGGGTTCAGATTAGAGCCGCTGCTCCTCCGCATCGAGAGGAATCAGATGAGGTGGCTCGGGCATCTGATCAGGATGCCTCCTGGACGCCTCCCTGGTGAGGTGTTCCAGGCACGTCCAACCGGTAGGAGGACCCGGGGAAGACCCAGGACACGCTGGAGGGACTATGTCTCTCGGCTGGCCTGGGAACGCCTCGGGATTCCCCCGGAAGAACTAGAAGAAGTGGCCGGGAAGAGGGAAGTCTGGGCCTCTCTGCTCAAGCTGCTGCCCCAACGACTCGACCTCGGATAAGCAGAAGAGGATGGATGGATGATTTTGCTTTAGTGTACTTATGCAAAGTAGGATTTAATGATACATGTTCACAAGTACAGTTTGGTGTATTTTTTGTATACTTTAAAATAATATAAATGGAAATTGACTTTACTGTACTTAAGCATACTTGTTTACAAATAAAGTGTATTGTATATTGTGTATAGAAATTTAAACACAATTTATTTTAAATATGTTAAGATATATTTAGGAAGAATTATACCATTTATTAAAAATTATACCAGTTTAATTTTTTATGATAGTTTTAAAGATTCTTTTAAAAATAAAAATGCTAAATTAAAAGTTAATAAAATATGCTTCTTATTAATTTCTTCATATAAATTATTATAAATTGCGTACTGTGTATATTGTTCCAACAAAAGGCAAAATTCAGATCACCCTCTGATTAACTTTTTCTTTTATATCACTGCACAGTTTATTTACCAAATAGTCTCCTGTATTTTGTAGATTTTGGTGTTGTTGGCTCAGACATGTGTAAAGTTAAGTGTTTCTTCAAACTTCAGTTCAATGTCATGACTGGCTGTACAAAATTCAAAATCCATCTTTGCTATGAGTGGACAGTGCACACGGCGAAACGATTGACCACTCAGCTACAAAAGGAGATATTGGATCAATCAAAGTCCTCCATTACTTTTGAGAATCTATGGATGTTGGATGCAGATTTTAGCCGGTGCAAGGCAAGCATTAAGGTCATGGACAATTCTAAATGTGCTATTTTCTATTGTTCTGACAAAAGTGTAAATTATACAACACCCTGGTTATTTCAGAGAAAGGTGACGAATATTTGAGACAAATCAAAACAGTGATGATGGGTGGATCAAAATTTGAAATCCTACCCACAAGGAATCGAGTAAAACAGTTGCGGCAAAGGTCTTGCTTTTTGGACGCTTGTTTGTTTTTTTTTTCTTTTTTTAATGGAACTAAAATTTGTTCTTACTCATAAATTAATATATGTAAAATAATATTGATAGTAACAAACACTGTATTAAGTTTGTACTGACTAGCTAGCTACTCTTTGTTTACACTCTATGCAATTTGAAATCTTTTGTGCTATCGTTATACCAAACGACTGTGTCCAACTACTCCTAAACCATTACTGTTTCTGTAATTTGTTTCTTTAACTATTTCTTTTCATAACATGAACCAGATTAGCAGAATTTCATCCACATTTGTATAGCTTAAAATATTCATATCGTGCGCCCTTTATGAATGTCAGAGAGCATGTTAAGCTTCTTTTGCTTCAAAGATTATTAAGGTTATTTTTGGTGAGGGAAGGACACAAACTTTGCCTCTTCTTTGATTCAAACATTTATGCAAAAAAAAAAAAAAAAGTAAAAGAAAACTTGTCTTACACAAGCAATGAGACGATTACTAATTGACTGTAAGGAGAAATAAATAACTCCCAGATTCCTTCACAGTTTCTAGAATTTAAAGAATTTAAACAAGAGTCAGCTGTTAGACATATGAAATGTTTGGTAATAAACAGTAATTATGTATTGAATACACATACAAACATTCTGGGCTTAAGTCATGCTGAAGATTCACTGTTTATCAATTTATGGGTAATTTTCTCTTCTAACGTCTGTTGTTATTATTAAAATGGTTATATATATACTGTATATATATATATATATATATATATATATATATATATATGTGTGTGTGTGTGTGGAAGCTACGGTCCGTAATACGGTTTGCATATTTGCAGCTGGAGATCCACAAAGGGAGTAGACGAATCACATATCATTAAGTAGTTTTTATTCCTGAGCTATCAGCACTTACCAGGAGCCATTATCAGAGGATAAAGCTTAGACATATAAAAATCAAAGGCAATATAAAGAAAAATTAGGTTGTGGTGGGAGTGGCGGTATACATAGGACAAACATCATAAAGAATCGCAACACATATACAAAAACATCGCAACGCCATCAGAAGGAAGGACTCACAATCACTGATCTATACGCATACACAATCAACCGAACATACATTCAACTGGGACAATGTACGAGTAAGATGTAAGGCCAGTACTAAAAGTGCCAGAGTGCTGGCTGAATCTTGGCTATCAAATGAAAGCACCATCCATTAACAGACGTTTGGACATAAACCCAGCATATGCAAACTTAATAAGAACATGTTAGTAATGAATAAAACTTTAAGACCAATACTCCGACCAATTACAATCTGGCCCCACCCCCCAATTTTGCTATATATTGCCAATGATTCTTGAATTTCTAATCATTATCCTCTAATTATGGCTCCTGGCTGAAAGCTCAGGAATAAAAACTACTTTATGATATGTGATTTTTCTTCTCCTTTTGTGGATCTCCAGCTGCTAAATATATATATATATATATATATATATATATATATATATATATATATATATATATATATGTATTAACAATTCACAATTAACTACTGAAATATTTAGACAATCTGGGAAGATCCACGGATCTAATTAAGTATGTCAAGTATACTATCAATAAGCACATTGAAGACATCATTGACATCATCATTTGAATCTGGTCAAGGAGACAAGTGAAGGGTTTCAGTTGAGAAATTACTTTATGGCAGCGCTTCCCAAACTTGATCCTGGGAACCCCCTGTGGCTGCAGGTTTTTGTTCCAACCAGACTCTGTTTTAGAGGTTTAGTAAACCCTCAGAAAAGTCTGGTTATATATATATATACTAGCAGAATACCCGCGCTTCGCAGCGGAGAAGTAGTGTGTTAAAGAAGTTATGAAAAAGAAAAGGAAACATTTTAAAAATAACGTAACATGATTGTTAATGTAATTGTTTTGTCACTGATATGAGTGTTGTTGTCATATCTCTCTCTCTCTCTCTCTCTCTCTCTCTCTATATATATATATATATATATATATATACATACATAGCAAAATACCCGCGTTTGGCAGCAGAGAAGTAAAAGAAAAGGAAACATTTCAATAATATCGTAACATAATTGACAATGTAACTGTTTTGTCATTGTCATGAGTGTTGCTGGCATATATATATATATACACTCACACACACACACATATATAAACATATACACATATATACACACAAACACATATATATACATATATACACATATACATATCTACATATATACTGTATATACACATATATATATACAAATCTACATATATATCTACATATATATTAGGGGCGGGACTCGATTAAAAAAATTAATCCAATTAATTAGAGGCTGTGTAATAATTAATCTTGATTAATCGTATGTAATCGCACATGTAAATTTGCCCCAAATCGCAAATGTGTTTTTTTAATTTAAAAGGGTTTTAGTGGGCGACAGAATAAATAATAGACATGGACATGAATATTGTAAACTCAAGCTGTTTTAATTTCTGAAAAAAAAAAATGCTTTTAAACTGCACTTGAATTCAAAACAGAAATAAAAATATCATCCCTGGTTAAAATTGGGCAGACTTAAAAATAAAGTGGTAGTTTAAGTACTTTAAGTACATTTTCAGAATAGTATTGTCTTTAAATAATAACCAAAATTTTTAAAGTGCAGTTTTTCTTCTTAAAAAAATAAGTCAGAAACATAAAAGGTAATTTGACCAACTTAGTCTTTAAACTCTGAGTAACCTTAGCCAAAATTATTTTGTACATTAGACTAAAACAGTGTGATCATTGAACATTTTTTAATTAGATGTAATTAGAATTACTAGCGGTCACGGAAGTCCAATGATCCCCAGTAAGAGCCACAAAGTCCGCTTTCTGTAATGCATCTAATTTTGCTTGCTTTTCAGTGTGCACAAAACCACGCTTTTATGAAGGCTTCGCTCGGGTAGTTTTTTGAAATTAAATTTTCCTCCGATCAGTCGTAGGAACGCGCTTCATTTCAAGTGTAACATTTTTGTAGCTGTGATGTGTGTGCATCAGTGTAATCGATGTACCAGGAAATCATGCATTGACAAAAGTTCCCCTTTGCTTGGAATTGAAAGTGTGATTAAATGCGTTATTTTTTGTTATGGAGTACATGCATCGAAGCTTCTCAGCTGTGCTTGTGCTAAGAATTGGAAAGATTTTAAAAATAACATAACATGATTCTGCGTTAACCGTATATTTTTTCATATGTCTCAAACCAAGGGGATGCGAGGGTAAAATGAATTGGGAAGCACGCGTACATACTCAGTACATCCCCTCTCGGGAATCACGGATGTGTGGCTTATCTATTTGAGAGTATGTAGATCATGGTATATATATATATATATATATATTCGCAGCGGAGACGTAGTGTGTTAAAGAAGCTATGAAAAAGAAAAGGGAACATTTTAAAAATAACGTAACATGATTGTCAATATACAGTAATTGTTTTGTGAGTGTTGCTGTGATCAAGGATTCGATTATCATTATTTGTTTCAATCAGGGTCGTATTTGTATGATGTGTTGTGTTCAAGTTACATTCTGTGTTTGTTAGTCATTGTAAAGATTAAATTCTGTAATTACAGCCACATTAGCTCCACAAATGAGACACACGGGTTTACCGGCAATGTCAGTAAACATGTACTCAGCCTCCTACCGGTTATTAAAGGCTCTATTTTCAGAATCAACTTTTCTCTTCAGCATCGTGTGAGCTAGCTTCGCAATAACTTGCAGCATCATAAGCTAGACTTGATTAACGCGGTAAGTGTTCGGCAAGGCAGCTGAATCGCTGCATTATGGGATCTGTAGTTTATTGTGTTACCAGCGCTTCATATACCCGGGCCATTAATAACAGTAATACAGTATATAAAATGATCTCGCGGGCCGGATATAATTACACGCTGTGGCCCGCGCCCCTTGAGTTTGACACATATGGAGTAAATAGAACTTGAAAAGATATATTTTTTCGTACATCGAGCCCGCGTGCTATTGTGGTTTTGCCTGCATGCCTCAGTAAGTCATCCTCCCCTCGCTCTTACTTTTTTACCGTTCATCTAATGAATACACTGAGTACGGCTTTACCAAAACAATCATTGATGGCGAATAAAGTATCCATTATTCGAGTATGTAGATCGGGATATATATATATATATATATATATACCCATCGCAGCGGAGAAGTAGTGTGTTAAAGAAGCTATGAAAAAGAAAAGGGAACATTTTAAAAATAACGTAACATGACTGTCAATATACAGTATTTGTTTTGTGAGTGTTACTGAGTGTTGCTGTCATCAAGGATTTGATTATCATTGTTTCTTTCAATCAGGTTCGTATTTGTCGGATGTGTTGTGTTCAAGTTACATTCCGTGTTTGTCAGTCGTTGTAAAAATGACAGGTTTCATTCATCGATTCGTTTCTTACTGCATCAATAAACAGCTCGTCTTCTTCTTTATCTGAGACCTGACACACTGCATGCACGGGTTTTTTTTTACACTGTCTTCCTTTAGCGGGACATTGACTTTTTCCACCATGTGCTTTGTTTCCGCAGTAGATGCATTTATGAATATGCTTGTATGTATCAGACGCTTCATATTTTTTGCTGCCTTTTCAATTGTGTAATTGTGTTTTTGTTCAGCGCTCTTTGGAACTGTTGCTTTTTGTCTGTGCACTGTGTCAGTTCACGTGAGCCGCTCGGTGTACATGCATCAAAGGTTCCCAGCTGTGCTGGTGCCATCTCGTGCTATGTCCGTGGCTGTATTTAATGTTACCTTAGTCCTGGCACTTAAAACTTTCTCTCGCAGTTTCGCTGAGTTTGTGTCAAACACCACCCTGACCATCTCATCTTCCTCTCCATAAGCACAGTCCTTCACCCGTGAATATTTAGTGGGAGTTTGCTATTGGATTGCCACTGACGGACGGCCTTATATGGGCAGGCACTAAATTACAAACGCCAGCGGCAGCCTGTCTATGAACTTAATTTAAAGTGTAGGTTTACATCATGCTTTGTTTCCGAAGTAGCAGAACTCATGAATATGGTTGTATATGTCACTCGCTCGCTTCTTATTGTTTCGCTGCCTTCTCAATTATATAATGCATGTTTTCTTCAGCGCTTTTTTGAGGTCTTCCTGGTTTTCTATGTACTGCGTGATTACGTGGGAGGCGTGATGATGTCACATGAAACTCCGCCCCCATGGCTTTGAAGCTCATCTCCATTACAGTAAATGGAGAAAAACTGCTTCCAGTTATGACCATTACGCGTAGAATTTCGATATGAAACCTGCCCAACTTTTGTAAGGAAGCTGTAAGGAATGAACCTGCCAAATTTCAGCCTTCCACCCACACGGGAAGTTGGAGAATTAGTGATGAGTGAGTGAGTGAGTGAGTGAGGGCTTTGCCTTTTATTAGTATAGATATATATTGTAGCGACCTGGGGTCGAGTCTTGAAGTTTTTCAAGCCGATCTCTGCCGTGCACCTCTCCCAAGCTGTCGGCTAGCGGATTGTCAGCATTAGGCACGCAGCTGTACCCAGCTCTTTAAGTACGAGCGCTCGTGTCCCATACACCGCACGACTACGAGCGTCTCGGCAGCACGCAGCTGTACCCAGCTTCTTAAGTAACGAGCACTCGTGTCCCATACACCGCACGGCTCTGAGTGTCTCGGCATTAATTGCTTAGATAAAATCTTAGCAATGAATAACAGCTCTGTCCTGTTGTATCTCTTTATTCACAGATAGCCAGTAAACAAAGCTCGACATTATTGCACTGCCATGGTCAAGGTCATGCACGAAGACACATTTCACATAAACGGTACTTTTTTACAAAATAAATAACCCGGGACGGCGATGACCCAAACCCACCCCACTAATTGAACACAAACACAATCATTATTTACAAGTTAATAAATTAATAAATACAACAGGAAAACATTAGAACAATCAGTGAACTTACAACCTTCCCATAATGCATCACTCCGGTAGCGCTGACTGCCGGGTCGCTACAATATATGTATATATATATATATATACATTTTTTTTTTTATATATTGTACGAATAAGACACTTAAGAAGCAAAAATAAGAGTTGGGAAATTGTCCCCATACAATGTCCAGCAAATGTCTTGAAGAAAATGAAAATGATCGCAAAATGTGATCAAGAGCATAACAATTAATGATACAGACAGATTAAATGGTGGTATTTATACAAAACGGCAACCGGAAGGAAGAAGTGGTGTATATGACAT
Organism: Polypterus senegalus; assembly: GCF_016835505.1. Taxonomy (NCBI): domain Eukaryota; kingdom Metazoa; phylum Chordata; class Cladistia; order Polypteriformes; family Polypteridae; genus Polypterus; species Polypterus senegalus. The sequence goes on from NC_053156.1 coordinate 300,551,729, forward strand.
CGTAAGTGTTGGGCTGGAAATGATGTCATCAAAAAAGAAAAGAAAGCAGCCGGAAGAGATGTCATGAGGATGCGACCGGAAAGTGACATCATCAGGATGTGACTGGAAGTGACATCATTGGATGTGACATAGACAGAAGTGATGTCATCAAATGGTACCCGGATATGACATTGTCAGCTGGAGTTGGAAGTGGAGATGATGTATAGGATGAGTCCTGGAAGAGCTACTGTGGCTGCCAGTTTTCCTTCTAACTCTTTTCTTAAATAGTGACCAGTTTTTGCTGCTAATTAACTATTTCCCTTTATTTTAATTGACTTTTCTTGAGACTCTGACTACTGCATTGGTTCTTATTTACTTAAACGGCTTAATTTCAGTGTATATGATAAAGCCGCATCAGGGATGTGGATCTAAAAAAGAAAGGGAAACCACACTGGAACAAAAGCACTGCTTTGACGCTGGGTGCCGCCAGTTTTCAAAACCGAGCGAAGAACTTGCATACACCATGGTCTGAGCTACCGTGAAAATGTGTGTGGCTTTATTCCAAGTTTAGGTTTTATACAGAGTGGAAGAGAGTGGAAACGGTAGAACACAACATTTTAGTGCGCTTGCACCATTTATACATGAGGCCCCAGGACTGGAGTTGGAGACCCCTGCTTTAGGGGATTCAGGTGTACTGACGTATATACTGGATCACATATGCATAAGTAGTTTAAGGCAGATGCGTACACAAGCAAAGAAAGGCATTTATTCTTGCTTTTACATTCATTGCTCAGGTATACAGAGTCTGTGCATTGCAATGTCTTCACACAACTTGGAAAAAAAAAGAAACAAAACTAGCATCAATTTTACATGTGGCAGCATTTCTTTATAGCTCTACCCAAATCATTCTTTTGTTTTTTTCTATAAATCTCCTCATTTCTGCCCCAGTTCTATATTGCAAGGGTCCTTCCATGTCTATAAAGAAAGTCCGCTATTCATTTTTATATCTGCATACTTCATTCAGTCTGCAGTGTCTATGGATGCACTCAATGCAAGCTGCTTTAGTTTATTTTTTCATCCTCAATTTCCTACCTCACATGTTCTTTCCTTCTGTCAAATTAATGCTGGTGGTTTACTTTGTATTCCATGTGTGTGAAAACATTGCAGTACAATTTTGGGATAAGTTTAGATATGTTTTCTTTGAGCTAAATTAAATAACAGTTTATTGTTAACAGTTATTAACAATGAAATGTTTCAGGCAAGAATACTCCCTTGGCTGAGAATCTGATTCTTGTTTAATCTCTATTTTGTTCAATTTTGATTCTTTTTTCTATGTTAATATTGCTATTTACTGAATTTCTGTAGACTTTCTTATGTGCCTTGTGTTGTGTGGGTTACTACTTTTACAAAATGAAAATAGCCGAGAGCTACTCATGTTTTCTAATGTTTATTCTCACGGCTTATTTCAACCCAAACAAACAGAATAAGCTTGTTTGGCCTGAACATTTACAAAATGTTGGTGTCCACAACTCACATTTTGCATTAAAACATCACAAAAAAATGTGTTCACCTGCAAGTGCATTTTGTATGTCTGTATGCATTTTCTAGTGTATCTCACACTACTGAATTAAAACATGAATGCTGTCAAAAAAAAAAACAATGAAATTCCAAATCCGCAGATCTGACTTATTCATTTGTCATTTAGTTCCATGTCGCCATGTCCCTTTATTCACATGTCCAGTTGCATGTGTGATGTGTTTTTTAGTTAGTCAGATGACTCCACAAGAGAGGCAGGTGTATGGTGGAGTGGAGCCACTCAGGTTCACTCTTATGGAGTCATTTCAATGTTCATCTGTCAGTCTTCTTCTGAACTTTGATTTCATAACATTCATGTCAGACTCACAGTGGTATGGAGATGCAAACAAAGCAGACATTTTCAGAGCTGCTTGGTGAAGATTCTTATAGTTATCTGGCTCTATTAAGCTCCAGAAATGCTGAGTATGCTATTGAGACTTTAACTGCACATTATTTTGAAGGTTTAGTAATATATAATATATAAAATCCAATGTCTGTCTGTCTGTCTGTCCGCTTTTCACACAACTACTTCACAGATTTATATACGTTTTTTTTCTATAATTTGCTTGAACATTACAGTTGTTTTTGCAACTTCTCTCATTTTGTATCATAGTTCTCTTACAGTAACGATTTATTTGCGCAAATCCAAGAAACATGCAGCGGGCCGAGGGGGGGGGCCTTCTTCACACACTCGGCAGCTTCAGGGCGTGTACTCCGCTTAGCTAGCGAACGAGAGAACAATTGAATTCAACTTGGTTTGATATTTAAAATAAAGTGTTATTTAGGTTTTGATGAGTTTGAGTCCGGATATTCTCTGAAGTGTATGCTACATTAAAAAGATAGATTGCAGTTCAGATTGTGGATCGTGATTTTGTGTTAAAAGGATCATGATGTAATTTTTTGGAAAGATCGCCCTCCCCTAATTTAACTAATCAAGTTTTCAAATTTATGTAGGATTCATTAACCCTTTGACAGTAACGGTAGCTCGCGAGCGATGTGTTGGAGACCCCAGCACTACAGAGTCGATGAGTGTTTTTAAGAGTATGAGTCATATGGGGCTGAAAATCTGCATGATTTTGACTGTAAGCCGATCGAATTGAGGATCACTACTGCTTATCATAGCTCACCAGTGACAGTGTTCAAATACGTATTAGTGCCAATGGGCTGAGATGATGAAGAAACTTTCACATCCAGCAGTTCCTGAAGTCAATCTGTACTGTAGATGCACATTTGTACTATGGAAGAAACAAAGTCAGAATATTAATTTAAAAATGAAGATCTTTATTTAGGCTCATATGTTTGCTCCACAAGGCTTATTTTCAACTGGAAAAAGCTGGCAGCGCTGTGTTTTTTGATTTCTCCAGTGCTTTCAATAACATCGAGACATCTCTGTTAAAGAGTAAACTCAGAGATATTTTTCTTTTATCTGTACACCTCCGACTATAAATATAACACCAGGTCATGTCACTTGCTAAAATTCTCAGATGATTCTGCACTTATGGGGTGTATTGATAAAGTGGAATGAGACGGAGGAGAGGAGTCTGGTGGAAAAGTAGTTTCTTGGTGCAAAGAGAGTTGTCTGCATCTTAACATCAGCAAAACCAAAGAACTGGTTATTGACTTTTGTCCCACCAAATAACCTCTACGTTCAGTCACTGTTCAAGGTGTGGATATAGAGGTGGTCTGCACCTACATGTATTTGGGGGTTCACATTAACAACAGGTTAGACTGTTCTCAGAACACAGAGGAACTATATAAGAAAGGACAGATCAGGCTCTTTTTTCCTGGGTAGTGACATCCTTCTTGTTGTGACAGCAGTTATGACTTTGCTTAAATGAATTAGTGACCTAATAGGTTCGCACCATGAAGATGCGCTACTCAATACTACACACCACCATCCTGATGAGAAGTCGAGTGGCTGACTGAAGGGGTACTGGCGGTATGCACCCAGAAGTTGCAAACGGAAGTTAAATGTCGCGATGGCTGTCCGGCACCTTCCTCATCACTCCGACGCAGTGGCAACCCGGCTTGGTTCAATTCTCTAACAGAATAAAAACGGAATGATTATTATTTGTATGACCACTTAGGTGCATAAGTAAATAAAATAAAAAACCAAAAAAAAAAGGACAGCTAATGCTGACTCCACACATTCTGTAGCCGCCTTTGTATAAGGCGAAGTCAGGCACGGGTAAGACGCGTGTCAAAGAAATCTCTCAGTCCAAAAGTTCATTTTAAAAATCTTTAGTGAAAGTTAAAGGCAAACAATTCATACAAGAATAAAAAGAAAAATAGTTACACACAAAGAATAAAGGCAAAAAAGGAAAAATGTATCTTCTATAAACTTTCTTTCTATACTTAAAGGTTATTTATTTCTTCTTCTGTATGCTTCAAACATACGGTTCAAAACTTTTATTTTACGAGTTACTTCACACTTAAAAGGCCCTTAGGCCGTTGGCACATAGACATGCGCCCAGGCACGGTCATGTGCATAAGCACGAACGTGAGCTCAAACAAGAACACGTACAAGGACACGGTTAAAAAACGTATGCCTCTGTACCTTACACAAGGCAAGGCTAAACACTTACTAAAGAACATTGTTTACTCATAACTGTTAAGAAATGACAGGAAAATGCCAACTCAATTCTGTTCACGGGGGTTTTAGGAACCTCCCATATTTTATGCATTATCATCTAATAAATATTCATACATTTTATAGAACTAGGAAAATGGCTCTTACAATGCAGTAGTTTTAAAGAATGGGTATTGGTTTAAAATGTAAAAACAGAGAGGATGCAAGTAGTTTTTTCCAGTTTGTTATAGTTTTAGCAGAGTAGGTTTAAAATATATTGAATATTCATATTTTTAAAAAAGTTTCTGTTTAAATTCTATAGTAAACTATCTCATCTGTCTAAAGTTGGACATTTACTCCTGATGCTTTAAAGTCCTGGCCCCAAGTAGAAAAGCTTGTAGGTTCTGTTCTCATTTGGCATTCAAGTACCCCATATTCTATAATGAATCTTCACAAAATGGTCTAAAACATATTTTTTCCATCTTAAAATTGTTGGAAGATTAAGATGGTTCTAAATAGATTAATTCCTGCATTTATTTCTAGTAGAATCGACTAGTACAATGTGTTATTCACTGGCTGTTCAAATCATTCTTTATGCAGCTTTCAGTTAATTCAAAATGCAGTTGCAAACATTTTTTACAAGAACTATAAAGTATGAACACATAATTGCAGCTCTCAAGTCCTTACACTGGCTCCCCATTACCTTTAGGGCAGATTTGAAAATCCTTCTTTAAACATATTGTGGACCACCAGGCTGGAATCGCCACCTGAACCCGACTCAGACAAGCGTGAGACACAAGTTCTAGGCAGTCACGATTTTTTTCTTTTTCTTCGTGAGAAACACTTTCCCCATTTTCCACATCACAACACAGTCTCAGCACAAGCACAGCACAATAATCTTCCTTCTTTTTTCTCTTTTCTTTCTCCTCCATTCCTCTGGTCAAGCTTCGACTTCCTCCTCCTGACTCTGGCTCACCAAGCAGTGGCTGCCATAGCTCATTGATCACTTAATGCACAGGTATTGTTGGTTTCGTTTATGTTTAATCAGTTTCTACAGTTTTTTGTGTTTTAACAAATCTGTATTTATATGTGTTCTAGTTCTGTATTTACTAATTAGTATAATCAGTACTAACTGAGAATTGTCCATAGCGCTCTGTGCCTGCACTCAGTGAAGAGCACTATACAAAAAAAAAAATGTTAATTAGGCACTATTACACAGGCCATTTCTTTTCCGCATTGGTCTCTCTCGGGGGGCTGCATGGTGCCTGGATCAGGTGGTGGTGGCGCAGATCTCTAGTACCGAAGTATTGGAAAAGACAGCTGAGAATAGTGGGGATCAGAACAGATTGTGGATCCCAGAAGAATATGATAATTCTATATTCATATTGTCTATTAGGAATACAACTGAAATGAGGAAACAAAAAGGCCAAATTAAAATAATGGGGGTTTAGCAGATTTTTTAAAATGTTTCACACTATTAGCCTGCATATTGTCTGTTCTGAAAGGCAACTGACTCTGTAGCACCACTAAACAAGCAACATGAAGACCAAGGCGCACTCCAAACAGGTCAGAGACAAAATTGTGGAGAAGTAGAGATCAGGATTAGGTTATAAAAAATATCCCAAAAAATGTATTGAAATTAAGTTCTGTGAGTAGTGAGTGTCTGTCATCAGTTCAGATCATTTAAATTTTTTTTCAATATGGCCCTCTTACACTTGCTTATCAGATCGTCTATGTCAGCCCTAAGAACTTAATGTGCTACATGTCTGGTAAACTGCTGGAGCTTTTTTAAATTTTAGTTTCTCTGACTATTAAACCATGCAGTGAAGCTCAAAGTGATATCAAATGTTTGAATAAGTTTAAAGAAGTTGAAAGTGAACCAAGTGTTACTTCATACAGTATCTCTCAGTATTTTCATATCTTCTTTATATCTCACACCATGACCAAGCCCTAGACAAACAGGATTTTCAAACTGAACACTGTAACTTATCCCCTCCAGGACGGGCAGTCATCTCCACAGTCGGCTTGTTTTTCATATCACCTTCATTTTTGCTGTTCAGGTATTGCTGAATGTTATGTCATAGACAAATTATACCTTACCAAAACACTTTTATTATATTATTATATGTCTTCTGCGTTGAGGTTGTCTCTTGCTGAGCCCTCTGCTTCTCTTTCTTCCTTCATTAGCCAGTTACTTTGAGTCTTTTCATTTGATTTTCAGTTTCTGAGACCGACATGAGATGTAAACGTCTACATTTCATCTGAAAATCTGTTACTCTAATATGACACCTTAGAATATCTTCTTAATTTGCTTTCCAAAAGAGAGGAAAGTATTCATTTCTATGATTTGAGAGCAATGAATTTTATTGTTACAAAGGTTTATAAAATTACAGCTCCTAAATATTGGAACTTTATAGGTAGGCTTTAGACTCCAATTACTTTTCAGTTAATTTCTCAGTTTAAAATTCCAGGCATTTAAATTTTCTTTGTACAAAAGCATTTAATATGATTTTATTCTAAGAACATCACTTGGGTCGCCTGAACTTCCAAAACAGGTCATCCACCTGAAGCTAAGCACGTTCAGGCCCGGCCAGTACTTGGATGGGAGACGAACCAGAAGAAACTGCTGGAAGAGGTGTTGGCAAGGCCAGCAGGGTGTGCTTACCCTGTGGTCTGAATGTGTGTGCCAATGCCCCAGTGCAGCGACAGGGACATCATACTGTAAAAACGGCACTGAACTTTGGACGTGACTTAAAACTGAGGTCCTGAATCTCTGTGGTCATTAAAGATCCCTTCATAAAGAGAACAGTGTATCCCGATGTCCATGCTAAATTGCACACCATGGCCTGGTCATTCAGTCCCCTGATGTTCCCCTCTCTCTATCTGACTGTCTCTCTTACCCCTTAACATTTCGGGCTCACGCGTGGTGAGCGTACTGACACAAAAATGTCTACTCTCACATCATCATGATGTATGCTGCTCTTTAGTGGTGGTTGAAATGACTCCGCATTCATTGTGTAAAGCATTTGAGTAGTGAAGAAAGTGCTACATAGATGTAAAACATTATTAATATTATTATTATTATTATCAATGGTTGAATCTTTGCTGTTCTCACGCATGCACGTAGGAGGATCATCTTCCAGGTTTATTGGTGCTAAGCGATACCACTCCAGGGTGAGAGGGGTGCAGTCACTAACTGTCATCAATTTGGTCACCTACTGTAAAGGCAATTGACTCCACTTCTACCAATAAGATGACTTTAAAAGAGTGGACACCCCAGAAAGAGGCGTCTCATTTCAGGCCTGAACTAGCAGCAGCAGAGAGCTCCCAACAAATGCCTGATCTACTGAATTGAATATTTTTAAAGGATATCATGAAGAATTCTTTCTGTTTTCAATAAATTGCCTGTAATGCCGTTCAGCATTTATTGTTTGTTTTTATTTACTTTAAGATTAAAATGGATGACCTGGCTGGCTCCCTTACACTTCTTTGATGTCCACAAGTGTCCTTCCACCTGTCCAGACTGCAGAGTCAAATAACAAATTCTCCTTATTTAGAGATAATAGTGGCTCTGTCAAATATTTACTTTCACAAATTAACCATTTTTTGTAATCAACCCTTTGGGAAATATTGAAATCACACATAAAAGAAAAAGGCAACTAACTTCAGTAATTTAGAACAGATTGAACTGATCTTATTTGTTAATTTGATGAAAAATGTAAACTCCCCAGATCTCAACAAGAAGGCTAATGTATACATCTTAGCTATTAATTCAATCAAACAACATGTCTTTAAACTGTCCAGAGAAGAGCAATCAGGATGATTAGAGGACTGAGACGGCCCTGCCTGTGATTTCCATTAGGCTACAAATTGTCATCTACATCTCACCTAATATCATTCTTTGCAAGACACTTTAGTTGAAAAAGCTTTGTGAGACAAATCCAAGCCTGGTGGGCCTCTGCAGTGATGTTGTCACAGGTTGTATCCATGGCCTTAATGAGCGCAACCTGAACATATAAATTTCGGTCATTAACCTTCCAACAACATTCTGTAAAAAACTCCTTCATGGCATTGAGGAATGAAGAGTGTGGTGGGAGATACGCCACCGATATCCTCAGATGGGACTGGAACCTCCCCTCAAATGCTGTGCTCTGAGGGATTTTCACATTGTCACATACGATGACAACGTTCTCCAACCGTTGCTCATTCATTGCGTCTCCCACCATGAATCTGCAAGCCTTTTATGAACACCAGATGTGGTGCATTACAGGACCCAAACACAGCATAACAGTGTATGACCCCATTTTGTTCTACTGCTACACACATTGTGATCTTTCCACCACATTGTCCTGGGACTTCTATTTGTAGCTCTGTGTTCAATCAAATTTAGCCGATGTTTCCGGAAAGCCTGATTCATCCACAAAAACACAGTCATATAGGAAAGCAGTGGCTTCCATCTTTAGTTAAAAAGATGGTTAGCAGGACATGCACTTCAGTACAGTAAAACCATGTCACAATGCATACTGAGCAATACGCATGAATGCAATATGGTTATCTGAACACTACAGTAAAGTGAATTGTAGAGTTGTTCCAGTAATGAAATGCATCGACTAAATTAATACAGGAAATACTTGGATTCTATTCCCATAGAGGACGATTTCAAAAAGTGCAGGCTTACCTAAACATGTAACTTCAAATGGTACCTTGTAGATCTTCTTCACTGTCACCAAATTCCTCTCCCAGAGCCGGTCAATAGTAGCCTTACTTACAGTGCTGACATTCTGAGAGACATTGTTGTCTTGAATGATTTTTTCTTTTATGTCTTTCAAGCAGATAACATTCTTGTCCAGAGCCATATTTACTATAGCAGTCTACAGTTCAGCTGTAAATTTTGCCCGTCTCCATCAGCACAGGGTCTCCCTTCCACCCTTTGGTGTACAAAAATCAGATATTTTTCATGGTAGCTAAATGTTATACAAACAGAATGTTCTCTATATATATCATTTAATGGATTGTTTCTTGTGGTAACAATAGTACTTATCGATTCTTCCTCTTTAAAACATGTATAATTGATCCAATTTTTGATCTGCTGAAATGAGGTTTGAACTCTTATGATTACTTTATTCAATGTCAGCCCAATGCTATTACATTATCAATACTTGATGCCCTTATTTCATTTACTGCAGTGTGGCGCAGGGATACGGGAAATTTTAAATTGATGTTCAATGCATGAATAAACAAGTTACAAAATATATTTAATGTGAAGTACAGATTATGCAATTAATGATGGTAATCAATATTCACTCAATATTCATTTTATATTTTGAAGAAAACATCATGAAGGTGTTGTCCATTTCTCCGTACTCTGACAGCATGTTGTGGAACTTCTGCATTGCTCGACATAACATGTCAAGAGGAATGCTGGCAATTTCCTCTTCAATCCTCCGTTTTAGTTCTCCTTTAGTTTGTAGGGGTGGAACATCAGTATTCTTTGCACGCTCCGTTGCCCCAAAGGTGAGGTTCTCCTCGTGACTGCAGCTCGAACAGCTTCAATATTCTCTGGTGTGCAGGCTGCTCAAACACCACCTGGGGTCTTCTTTTTTAAGGATGAACCCCATTTCTTTGAAATTACGCACCTATGTTGTAATCGCATGAGCAGATGGGACATGATCATGATGGGACATGATCATGACACCCTAACTGATAATGACGTCGAAATTCCCAGCAGTCACACTTTCATCATTCCTATAAATGGCTTTCACAGCGAATGCTCTGTGTGCACCACTCCACTGCTTCATTATAACAAATGGCAAGGGGTTCAAAATGAGGTTGCATTGGTCCCAAACAACTGCTAACTCCCCAGGGTCACCAACACCTAGTTCCAAAATTTCTTGTTTCCCTGTGCCACCCTCTATCTATCTAGTTGGCATTTCAAGACCCCTTTTAGCATTTCCACCTTACATTTGCACATCCCCATCTCTGCATCTAACAACTCCATTTCCTACGTCTTCTGCTTCCTTTGTGTTTGATCGAAGTGACTGACCTGGTGTGCACCTTTATGTGTGACTTGGTAATGAACTGCACATCAACAATTTTATATTTCTGCATTCTCACAGAGCCTAAAGAACTCACACAGCTGCCCCAGATTTTTCGAGATTTAGAAGATCACGAGAAGACTGCAAACAAATAACTCTCAGGACAAATCTGTACTCTGTGCCCTCATTTGTGTCAGATATTTTTCTAATTGCGTTTTCCATTTGTTAGTTCTATAGAAAGTGAAGAGAATTCTATAAAGTGAATAAGAAATCATATCGAGTTAATCTGAAGTTAGTAGAACTATATCACTACATTTGCAATATTTGACTACAGTTGAGGACATTGCATCCAAACAATGGAGAAGAATTGTTAAGTGCAACATATAGTCATTTAAATAGAACATTTAGCATTAAAGTGTGTCATTTATCAGTTTAAATGTGACATTTAGCATTAATGTTGAATTTGTAGCATTTAAGTGTTACATTTAGCAATTTGTTTAATATTTCGCATTTAAGTGTGATTTTCAACCATTTTAGTTGGCTATTTAGCATTTAAGTGCAAAACTTAGCCATTTACGTTTGACATTTAGTCATTTAAGTTGGATATTAGCCTTTAAATTGGATGATTATCATTTATGTGAAACATTTAGCTATTAACAGGAAACATTTATCACTTTACTTGCATGTCTAGCATTTACAAGTGATATTTAACTATTATAAATGGCACATGAGTTGGATGGGCATGCCAACCAAAAGAGGGGATGGTTACTTACCCAAACAGGAGGCTCCTAGCTGGCAGATAAGGATCCCTGAACCAGAAGAGATGGTCAAAGTAGATGGACAGATAGCCCACTGGAAGAATATGTCGCAATTTAGCATTGAAGGGCGACATTTAGCCTTTTAAGTATGACATAAAACTGTTGAAGTTGATATTTGGTGTTTAATTTGGATATAAAAAGTAGAAGAAGAACTTCTAAGTGTGACATTTAATCATTTAAGTTGAACATTTAGGATTAAGCTGAGACAGTTTTCTTTTTAGTGGATTGTTTATAATTTACCAGAGACATATAGCATTTAAATAGATACCTTTTAAATTGGACATTAAGCATTTAAGTGTAACATTTAGCTAATTAAGTGCAACACTTAGCCCAGGGATTTCAAACTCTGGGCCTGGTGGGGTGCAGTGACTGCCATTTTTCATTCTAACCCTTTTCCTAATCAGTTACCAGTTTTCACTACTAATTAAATTATATTTCCCTTCTTTTTATTACCCCTGTTTTTAAGGATTCAGTGCTCTGAAATGATTCTTTTCTTCATTAAATGACAGCCAAATAGAAATGAGACATGAAACAAGCCAAAAGATGAGCAGATAAATTGGGGCTTCAAACTCCAACCAATTTCACTCTAATTACTTTCTTAATGAAAAGCCTATTCATGCTGTTAATTAAACTCATTATTTAATTCCATGGCTTGTTGCTTCTCATTCTGCCACAGAAATCATTTCCAAACGCGTTGAATTTCTGTTTTTTCTAAGAACACCATCAAAAAGTTTTGGTAACCTGTGAGATCAGCCAAACTGAGACCTTCACCTTTGATTATTTTCAGATAGTGTTGATGGGCACAGGTAAGCTGGGGGGTATTCCAGAAAGCTTGGTTAACTTACCATTTGGTAAATCATAACCTCTGGGTTGATTTACCCCAAACCCGCATACCATGAGTATGTCAGTTCCAAAACACCTGAGAAGAGTAAGTTCAATCAACCTCCTACTGTTTACCCAGAGTTAATGCGCGTGCACCGTGCATACATAAAGACGTTTTCAATGGATCGCCGATTTCACGAGTCCAAATGGAAGATCAAGGAGAAAAAAAGCGAGCGGCATATTTCACAGAGGTGGAGTTGGAGGTGTTAATGCAGGCGTTTTCGAAGAATTCAAGCCTATCATAATGAAAAAAAGTAATACGGCTGCATCGGCTAAAGAAAGAGAGTTGGCTTGGCAAAAAATAACGGACAGAGTAAATGCGTGAGCGTATTAAATTGCAAAATTGACATCGCCTCCCTTTTATCCATCCATTTTCTAACCCGCTGAATCCGAATACAGGGTCACGGGGGTCTGCCGGAGCCAATCCCAGCCAACAAAGGGCACAAGGCAGGAACCAATCCTG
>NC_053156.1:300564549-300605549 GCF_016835505.1 Polypterus senegalus
GGCAACAATGAGATGACCCCCAAAACAGGAATGGTTTAACAGGTGGAGGCCACTGACATTTTTCCCTCCTCATCTTTTCTGACTGTTTCTTCACTAGTTTTGCATTTGGCTACAGTCAGTGTCACTACTGGTAGCACGAGGTGATACCTGGACCCTACAGAGGTTGCACAGGTAGTCCAACTTCTCCAGGATGGCACATCGTTACGTGTCATTGCCAGAAGTTTTGCTATGTCTCCCTGCACAGTCTCAAGAGCATGGAGGAGATTTTAGGAGACAAGCAGTTACTCTAGGAGAGCTGCAGAGGGCCATAGAAGGTCCATAACTCATCAGCAGGACCAGTATCTGCTCCTTTGGGCAAGGAGGAACAGGATGAGCACTGTCAGAGCCCTACAAAATGACCTCCAGCAGGCCACTGGTGTGAATGTCTCTGACCAAACAATCAGAAACAGACTTCATGAGGGTTGCCTGAGGACCCAAATGTCTACTGCGCCCTGTGCTCACTGCACAGCACCGGGGAGCTCAATTAGCATTTGCCATAGAATACCAGAATTGGCAGGTCCACCACTGGCGTCCCGTGCTTTTCACAGATGAGAGCAGGTTCACCCTGAGTATATGTGAAAGACGTGAAACGGTCAGGAGAAGCCGAGGAGAATATTATGCTGCCTGTAACATCATTTAGCATGACTGGTTTGGTGGTGGGTCAGTGATGATCTTGGAGGTATATCCATGGAGCGACTCACAGACCTCTACAGGCTAGACAACGGCATCTTGACTGCCATTAGGTATCAGGATGAAATCCTTGGACCCATTGTCAGACCCTACGCTGGTGCAGTAGGTCCTGGTTTCCCTAATGCACGTTAATGCCCGGCCTCATGTGGCAAGAGTATGCAGGCAGTACCTGGAGGATGAAGGAATTGAAACAATTGAATGGCCTTCACGATCCCCTGACTTAAACCCAATAGAACATCTGTGGGACATTATGTTTCGGTCCATTAGGCGCCGCCAGGTTGCTCCTCAGACTGTACAACAGCTCAAGGATACCCTCATACAGATCTGGGAGGAAATGCCACAAGACACCATCCGTCATCTCATTAGGAGCATGCCCCGACGTTGTCAAGCATGCATACAAGCTCGTGGGGCCACACAAGATACTGAAAAGCATTTTGAGTAGCAGAAATTAAGTTTTTGAAAAATGGACTAGCCTGCCACATCTTCATTTCACTCTGATTTTAGGGTGTCTACACAATTGAGCCCTCTGTAGGCAGAAAACTTTTATTTCCATTAAAAGACTTGGCATCCTTTTGTTCCTAAGACATTGCCCTGTCGTTATTTGTATAGATATCCAACTTCATATTGAGATCTGATGTATCTAATGTGTTTCTTTAAAGTGTTCCTTTAATTTTTGTGAGCAGTGTGTATATATATATATATATATATATATATATATATATTATGAGGGGTCGTTCAGGAAAAAAGATTGGTTTGTAAATATATACATTGGTTCAGATATTTATATGGTTCAGATACATTGGTTTGAATATATACATTGGTTTTAATACATCCATTCAGATATATATTTCGGTTCAAATATATACATTGGTTGGGATGTATTGGTTGAGATATATACATCGGTTTGAATACATCCGTTCAGATATATACATTGGTTTAGATACATTGGTTGAGATATATATAAATTGGTTTGCATAGATCCGTTCTGATATATATACATTGGTTGAGATACATCCGTTCAGATTTATACATTGGTTTGAATACATCCGTTCAAATATATACATTGGTTGAGATATATATATTGGTTGATATACATTGGTTTAAATATATATATTGGTTAAAATAGATTGGTTTAGATATATACATCGGTTCAGATACATCCGTTCTGATATATATATTGGTTCAGATAGATCGGTTCAGATATATACATTGGTTGGGATTTATGGGCAGGCACAACGCGTCACCCATGTTTAGCATCTCCCTTTTGCTTCATCATTGCTTCAACACTGTTGTAATTATTGTGAACATTTTATACAAGCAGCATACGCTTGTCTGTGCGCTTTTGTTTAGTAAGCCCTATTTGTTGGGGTCCTCGATTTCAAAGCACTTTTTTCCTTTCATTATTTAAAACACTCGCAGATACCGCCTCTTAGCCTCCTCCGTCCGCCGCTCATTGTACCCGCCTCTCGCTCCCTCTTGTCCCTCCCATGACAGATTCTTCTCAAAAGCAGAGTTACTAGAAAGCATTAATCGCAACCGCAGTACCTCCCATTTTTCACCTCATGAGACGCTGGTTTATCATTGGTGGAAAGCCGCCCGGTGATATCTGTTATTCGTATTGGCAGCATTTCATTAAAGAGCGATCTGCTTCAGCAAGGAACTTAGTCCTGTTTGCTGAAAGAATGTTATGAAGGAAAACACTGGAGTTGCTCTTTTCTTTAAATGTTGATCAGGGATCAAAATGACCAGAATATTCCCGCATCACAAATAACTGATGTTTAACTGATGTTTTATAGTAAAACGAACAAAACCACACACACTCACAAACTCACAAATCATGGGTCGCACGTACTACTAATTAAGCGTATCTGTCAAGGATGATTATTTTTTCACCCCATAAAACAGATTCTTCTCAAAAGCTGAATTACCAGGAAGCATTGATCGCAACCGCAGTACCTCCCATTTTTCACCTCAACAGACGCTGGTTTATCATTGACCAAAGCCGCCCGGTGATTTCTGTTATTCCGTATTGGCAGCATTTCATTAAAGGGCGATCTGGTTCAGCAAGGAACTTAGTCCTGTTTGCTGAAAGGATGTTATGGATGTAAACACTGGAATAGCGCTGTTTCTTCTGAATGTTTATCAGTGATCAGGGACCAGATTGATCAGAATATTCCTGCTTCACAAATAACTGATGTCTATTTTTATTGTAAAACTGAGAAAACCAAACACGCGCGCGTACACAACACAAATACTCAAACTCACACATCGTGGGTCGCACATACTGCTGATTAAGTGTATCTGTCACGGACGATCATTTTTTACCTAATAAAACTTTAGTTCGTCAAATTTAGAAAGCAGCTAGATGATTTCTATTATTCCTTATTGGCAGCATTTAATTTAAAGATGATTCACGTCAACGAGGTGAAAGAGTCTCTTATTTTGACAGGGCGATCGTTTTTAAGGCTTAAGCATTTTTGATTGACTTACAAAAGAAAATAGCTATTACTTACCCTCTTTGCTTCAAATTGGCTTTTAAAAACTTTTGATGTAATTTGTTTATGACAGTATAAAATAACAAAAGTAGTGCTCAAAATTATAATGCGTATCTAACAGGAAGAGGTGGTGGTAAGATTGCTGACTCGCAGTTAAATGATCACTGGTTTGTGTCCAGGGGGCTTCCTTTCTGTTATTTTATTTATTTACCTATTTATTTTTACAAATTGCTTTGAGTAGTAAGAAAGGCGCTATAATTATTATTATTATTATTATACGTGTGAATGCATGATCAAATTCAGCCGCTGCGTAGTGGGGTAAGAATAGGGACAATACCACGAGTTCATTGAAATAATTACACAGCAAGGTGCACACGCAATGCAAACATAATGTGTATATTATTGAAGTAAAGGTTCATATAAATTAATTATATACAACTTTTTAACAAGTTGAGAGATGTCAACTGGTTAAAATGCACGAAATTATACATGATTGCTTTACAGTTCACACATAGTGTATGTATATTGTTAAAATAATGATATAAAAATCCTATAAAATGGTATAGAATCTGCGTCGTAGACTTATTTTGTGTCAAATTTCTTCAAAGAAGTTTTTAATTAGTTTGCTTTAAAAAAATCTTACGGCAAACATGTGAACCGTAGAAAATCGCTGATGTTTATCAATTTGTTTTAACGCATGCTCCGTGCAAAATGCTGTCATATCTGTTAGTAAACACGCACGCACAGCGATGTCCTGATGTCTGCGTTCTAAGGCTGCAGGTATTAAACGCTATTGACGTTTTACTGGGGTGCTCTGTGATTGAGGGCGGACAGTAAACTTTGTTAAAATGATATCGAAAAATACCAGTCGTCAGTTGTGTTTTCAGTCGTTTTGGCGTGTTTACTGTTCTGTTACCAAAAAATTCTTCAACGGGGATCATCAACAAAGAAACGTGGATAGTAAGATTTAGTAAAATATCAGTAATAATAATACATTGCTCGACACCTAGTAACACTTTACAAAGACATTTAAAAGACAGCTCGTTAAAATAAATGTAGCAGTCCATTGTCACGCTATAAGTGACAGCTTGCTCTTAAACATTTACACAGGTGTTTTTTCCTGGGAATAAAAAAGGGGGAAAAATCCAGGGAAATGTTTTGTTTTGAACTCAAATTTCACCTCAAGCCATGTGAGTCATTAAAACTATTGGAATGAAAACGCATGTCTCATCCACTGGTCGGTACGCTCATTTTCCATGGCTGCTGTAGAGCTGTAAAATGTGTGCCCTCTGACTGCTGATTATACAAAATGAACACGGATAGTTAAAAATATGTAAAATTGATTTTAAAAGGTTGTAGATATAGTTTTCTATATAATCTTCTCCACTATGTGTTTGCATCCTATTCCCTACAGGCAACACTCATTTCCATGGCTGGAGCAGATCCATGGGCTTGTGTGCACCCTGTCTGCTGCTTTCAAAATGAACCCTGGATAACTAATATTGTCTGAAATCCATGGTAAAAGATTGTTGAAAGTCATCTATATCACTTTCAAGTCTACTGTGTCCCATTATCCTCTCCACTCAAAGGGACACTCACTTCTACAGCTGAGCTTTTGCGTCAGAGTTGTGAGCTTCAACTGTTGCTTGCAGAATGAACATTAGACAATTTTATTGGATTGGCTGTTTTTCATTATATTAATATTAATTTATTTATTCATTCAGCCTCTGTTAAAAAGAAGCACATTTTCCCTTAGAGTACAAGTTCTATCTATCTATCTATCTATCTATATGAAATACATGAGACTTGGAAAAATTCATATTATTTGTCAAATGAAGTACCAAATATCCACATTTGTAGGACAAGTCAATTAAAGAGTCCGACAAACAGCAACTGAGATATTAAAACATTTTATTGAATCTGTTCTGACAATTATAGTCTTTTAATTAAAATAATGATTATAATTATCAGAAAACGTAGCCATTTTAATGTCAGCATAAAACCAGGCCAGTAACATTTTTTTGAAATAATTTCAGCAGTTTTATAAATTCCAGAATGTACACCAATAGCACTGGCATGAACTTCCTTACAAGTATCCTTTGTCTCCTAAACTCAACAAATAACTTTCATATTCCTCCTGTTGCTCTGCTTGTCTTTTTTGACAATAGTAAAGGTCATCCTCTTTAAAAATTATATTCACGCAGCAATTAAAAATATGGTTATAATGTAAAACACTTCAAACAAGCCTGTAAAATGTACATTTTCTTTGTTTAAGTTGACTTCTTCAATGGATCTAACACTTACAACATGGGGCACTACAACACACATACACAAATATCTTTTAGTATTGTTTTAATATAGCCTTGAAAATTGTTGGTATCTGTCCTCTATCCAAGCCACCCATTTACAAAAGAGATTTACAGGCTTGGGCCCAGGACAAAAAATGAGACGGAAAGAAATGCCAAACTAGTGCTTACCACACTGACGCTTGCTCATACTACTACAGTTTAAAAGTGCCACCCAACCTGATGCCAACTCTTTCAGATGGGTAGTGAAACCGAAAATGTATTAATGGACACAGGAAAAAGTTAAAAGACTTATTCTGACAGTGACCATGTTGGGGATTGTTGATCTGTGAAGTGGCAGTAAAAATAAAAAAAAAAATTTAAAAACCTGATTACAAAATATATTAAGAAAACTCAAAAGGTTTGATTAATTTATGAAAACTCCATAGAATACTTTCTAATACATGTTTTTCCTTCAACAGTCATGCTAATGTCAGAATTTGTGTGTTTTATCACTTATACTTTGTGCACATATTGATGCTGTTTTATGGAAAACGCAAGCACACGAGTAAATAATTATCAGCGGTTACAATTTAAATGTATATTTGCAGTATATACTGTACTGTATCCTGAAATGCCAAATTAGAAATGAGAAGATGATGAAAAGTTATATTTTGTTTAATATACTTTAAACAAACTGATCACAAAATGTCCTAATCAGTTTGACTTTGTTGGTACCCTAGAGTGGCACATATCCTGGAAGAAGTCCTATCAGGTTTATTTGGATTTAAAAAACCAAAATAATAATAATAATAATATATTACATTTATATAGCATTTTTCTGGCTACTCACAGCGATTTTCATAGACATACTTAAAAAAAGACAGTGTAAGCGCTTGATTTTTTTTTTTAATTAGTGGATGAGTAAGGACATAGTAAACAAAAAAGTGATATAGAAGACTTCCTTCAATCTCTTTAAATAAACTATGGACAGTTTTGTAATTCCAGTGTTAATTTACAAGCAGAAGACGGGGGCACGCGTTTCTACAGCATAGACCAAGCTGTGGAAATAAGTGTCTCCTCTGCTAGAAGGGATTAAGAGACACACTCGATATGAAAACGTTATAAAAGACTGTCTAATAGACTTATTAAAGAAACTGTGCACAATTGTAACTGCCTGGTGTTCATTTTGTAATGGACCACAGCAGATAAGGAATGCCACAGGCTGCTAAAAGTTTTTTAAATACATTTGATGAGTTTTAATCTCCCATGAAAAACGGTGCAGAGAACTCCTATGTGTTTTATAGGATAATTGCACCTGCTGTGAAAATGAGAATCCTCTCCAATGTACAGGAGGTGAAAGGGTGGGTGTGATAGGAAATTTATTTATTTATTTATATAGAACTACTGTATATTTCATTCCAATAGTTTTAATGGCTCACATGGCGGAGGTGAAATTTGAGTTCAACAACAAAACCTTTCCGTGGATTTTTCCCCTTTTTATTCCCAGGAAAAACCACCTGTGTAAATGTTTAAGAGCAAGCTGTCACTTATAGCATGACAATGGATTGCTACATTTATTTTAACGAGCTCATCATTTTACCAAAGTTTACTGTCCGCCCTCAATCACAGAGCACCCCAGTAAAACGTCAATAGCGTTTAATTTACCTGCAGCCTTAGAACGCAGACATCAGGACATCGCTGTGCGTGCATGTTTATTAACAGATATGACAGCATTTTGCACGGAGCATGCGCTAAAACAAATTGATTAAGATCAGCGATTTTCAACGGTTCACATGTTTGCCGTAAGATTTTTTTAAAGCAAACTAATTAAAACTTCTTTGAAGAAATTTGACACAAAATAAGTCTACGACGCAGATTCTATACCATTTTATAGGAATTTTACATCATTATTTTAATAATATACATACACTATGTGTGGACTATAAAGCAATACATGTATAATTTCGTGCATTTTAACCAGTTGACATCTCTCAACTTGTTAAAAAGTTGAATATAATTAATTTATATGAACCTTTACTTCAATAATATACACATTATGTTTGCATTGCGTGTGCACCTTGCTGTGTAATTATTTCAATGAACTCGTGGTATTGTCCTTATTCATACCCCACTACGCAGCGGCTGAATTTGATCATGCATTCACACGTATAATAATAATAATAATAATAATAATAATAATAATAATAATAATAATAATAATATTATTATTGTTATTAATTCCTTACATTTCTTACTACTCAAAGCAATTTGTAAAAATAAATAAGTAAATAAATAAAATAACAGAAAGGAAGCCCCCCGGACACAAACCAGTGATCATTTAACTGCGAGTCAGCAATCTTACCACCACCTCTTCCTTATAGATACGCGCATTATAATTTTGAGCACTACGGGTAAGTAATAGCTATTTTCTTTTGTAAGTCAATCAAAAATGCTTAAGCCTAAAAAAAGATCGCCCTATCAAAATAAGAGACTCTTTCACCTTGTTGAAGTGAATCATCTTTAAATTAAATGCTGCCAATAAGGAATAATAGAAATCACCGCTGCTTTCTAACTTTGACGAACTAAAGTTTTATTGGGTGAAAAAATGATCGTCCGTGACAGATACACTTAATCAGCAGTATGCGACCCACGATGTGTGAGTTTGAGTATTTGTGTTGTGTACGCGTGTGTTTGGTTTTCTCAGTTTTACAATAAAAACAGACCTCAGTTATTTGTGAAGCAGGAATATTCTGATCATTCTGGTCCCTGATCACTGATAAACATTCAGAAGAAACAGTGCTATTCCAGTGTTTTCCTCCATAACATCCTTTCAGCAAACAGGACTAAGTTCCTTGCTGAACCAGATCGCCTTTAATGAAATGCTGCCAATACGGAATAACAGAAATCACCGGGCGGCTTTCGGTCAATGATAAACCAGCGTCTGTTGAGGTGAAAACATGGGAGGTACTGCGGTTGCACTCAATGCTTCCTGGTAACTCAGCTTTTGAGAAGAATCTGTTTTATGGGGTGAAAAAATAATCGTCCTTGACAGATACGCTTAATCAGTAGTACGCGCGACCCACGATTTGTGAGTGTGAGTGTGTGTGTGAGCGTGTACGTGCTTGTGTGTGGTTTTGTTAGTTTTACTATAAAAATAGTTAAACATCAGTTATTTGTGATGCGGGAATATTCTGGTCATTTTGATCCCTGATGAACATTTAAAGAAACAGAGCAACTCCAGTGTTTTCCTTCATAAAATCCTTTCAGCAAACAGGACTAAGTTCCTTGCTGAAGCAGATCGCCCTTTAATGAAATGCTACCAATACGGAATAACAGATATCACCGGGCAGCTTTCCACCAATGATAAACCAGCGTCTGAGGAGGTGAAAAATGGGAGGTACTGTGGTTGTGATTAATGCTTTCTAGTAACTCTGCTTTTGAGAAGAATCTGTCATGGGAGGGACAAGAGGGAGCGAGTGAGGCGGTACAATGAGTCGGGCGGACGGAGCGAGGCGAGAGGCGGTATCTGCGAGTGTTTTAAATAATGAAAGGAAAAAAGTGCTTTGAAATCGAGGACCCCAACAAATAGGGCTTACTAAACAAAACGCGACAGACAAGCGTATGCTGCTTGTATAAAATGTTCACAATAATTACAACAGTGTTGAAGCAATGATGAAGCAAAAGGGAGATGCTAAACATGGGTGACCGCGTTGTGCCTGCCCATAAATCCCAACCAATGTATATATCTGAACCGATCTATCTGAACCAATATATATATCAGAACGGATGTATCTGAACCGATGTATATATCTAAACCAATCTATTTTAACCAATATATATATTTAAACCAATGTATATCAACCAATATATATATCTCAACCAATGTATATATTTGAACGGATGTATTCAAACCAATGTATAAATCTGAACGGATGTATCTCAACCAATGTATATATATCAGAACGGATCTATGCAAACCAATTTATATATATTTCAACCAATGTATCTAAACCAATGTATATATCTGAACGGATGTATTCAAACCGATGTATATATCTCAACCAATACATCCCAACCAATGTATATATTTGAACCGAAATATATATCTGAATGGATGTATTAAAACCAATGTATATATTCAAACCAATGTATCTGAACCGATATAAATATCTGAACCAATGTATATATTTACAAACCAATCTTTTTTCCTGAACGGCCCCTCATAATATATATATATATATATATATATATATATATATATATATATATATATATATATATACTGTATATATTTGTGCCTCTTCTGCTCAGGAGCATCTTTTTGTTTCTTCAGATCACATTGAAAGTGTTTGTGTTGTGACAGATAGAGGAGCTGTCGTCCCCTTGAACCCTCAGACCAGACACCAGATAAAAGTCCAATAATTGACTTAATTAAAGTAATAATGTGCACAAAGCACCCTCCACTCCACTATATTCATTAATCAATAACAATACTCCAATCAATAAACAATCCTCCACTTCCAGAGGTGTTGTCACCCTGCCACCCAACTCAGCTCAACACTGGGATCTCTCACAGTCCTTTAAATTGTTCTTGACCCAGAAGTGCTTCTGAACCCTCTGTCCATAAAACTTCCTAACACTTCTGGGTCAGATCAAAACTCCAATGTCCATGATTCCCTGTTGGCATTCGGCGCACCTCCGTGCTGCAGGGAGGTCTCCATCTGGCGGCCTGGGAGTATTAGCCGAGATGATTGGCCGGCCATAGTCCACAGTGTATATTTATGTATATATATATATATGTGGGATTGGTTGGGACTGGCCACCCTTTCTAATGAAAATTGGGAATTTGGGGTGTTTTAGGGGAGAGTTTGTGATATGGCATGGGCATTTGCTGGAGGGACTGTTAATGGGGACTTTATTTTTGGTGTGGCAATGAGGAAAATAGTGTAATATTTTTAGTTTAAATATATCCACGTTCAATTTTTTCCCCAAATGTTTCTTTTTGTTTAATCTTTGCTAAATACTAACCTGGCAGGGAGAAGTGACAGAACAGCCAGGTCCAATGTTTTAAGTTATTGTTAATGTAGGCTGGCACTCTTTGGAGTCTAGAGCAATTGTTACAACAACAAGTTCTACAAAAATTCTGAACTCATTGCCACTGATTGATGTCTTTCTTAGTTGCTCCTGTTTGGAGTGCATTATGGAAATCTTGTCAACTAAAAACAAAATCTTGAATTCATTTCTCAGCATCTTGTAATGTTAGGAGAGGAGTAACTAAATTAAGATGGCAGAGAGCTTCACAGGTTCTTGTTTGCACATGTAAGTCTACATGTAAGTTTCCCAATATTAGCAGCCTAATGACTTGAGAATAAAAGCCTTGACCCTTGTGGCATATTCTTAAAATAGCCTGTGTGAAATGGCTAAGTTAATTAGAAAATGGTTTGCTTTTCCAAGGCACATGTTTTATATATGTCTTAAACTCAAGACAGCTGGGTGCCAGTGAGAAAGAATATTTAGAATTAAGGTGCTTTCCAAATAATAAAAGTATGATGGTAATAGAACTATAAGAAGCATGACACTTATTTATTAAATAAGGATGTATTAAGCTAACTGAACAAATGTAATCTAATGCAAATACTAAAGCTATAAGAATGTAATTTCTTCATAACTAATGTAATGTACTAAATTAACCTTTATGTAACCCTTGATATTTTATGAGCAATGTGCATGCAAACAAGTATAAGGAAGTGACCATTATCTAAATCCGCTGAGTTGCATACATCCTATAACCATTAGGACAAAACTTGCTGTAACTGGACTTACTGTATGTATGTTCAAGCTAGCAGAAGTGTATTTCCTAAAACTGTGAAAATTCTGACTTCTCTTTATCTGTAAAAAACACGGTGTTTTACTGCACGTACAAATTCAGGATGTGGACAGGGGCTATAGCAATTCATGTAATAACCTCAAGATGAACTGCTATGTTTCTTTTTTTTATTCTTATCAATTAACTTGAGTATTTAAAGGAAGTCTCTCTTTCCCTCTGGTGAGCTGAAGGTCTGTAGCACACTGGAACGTGACAAGGGCTGCAGTCTCTCTGCCAACAAGAATAAAGAAATTGCTTTTTACTTTTTATTGGTGTTTGCCTTCTGTTGTTCTCCGACTTTCAGCGTCCACACCAGTAACATTTTATGCCGGCTTCACCATTTTTTATGATGTCCTGCAGCCCTGGGCTGAACAGGTGCCTTACCATGATATAATGGCCCTATTGCAAAATGCTTGTTAAACCTCATTTGTCAAATCTAAATCTTTGCTGTCGTTTGGTTTGTACATTTTCCCAGATACGGACTGTCACCCTATGAAGGATTCAATGTTGTTGTGCACCTGATGTTGTCAGGATAGGTAGGTAGCAATCAGCTTTCCTCCATTGGGCTAATTGGATTTTATTTGAAGATCCTATTGTTAGAAAAGAGTGCCAGTGGTGTCAAGCTTTGCTGCTGTTACTGTGATTATGGTGGACTTGTTATTGAGTTTTATGTCTGTCTATTAAAATATTATTGTTGACACAAGCGTAAATGGTTGAAATGCTGTTGGGACCATTACAAATTGATCACTAAGCAGAGGAAGATTATACTTGTACTCTGTGAAACAGGGAGAAGAAATGAGTGTCAGTAGATGAGTAAGAACAGATGGTCCAGTAAACGGGGAATTACTGAACCACAATGAAGACACCAAAACAGAAGATTAAAGGTGAATCTATAAGAGCAATGAAAAACCAAACATTACTGAGGGGATGTGAGCACAAGGTGCTAATTTTTACAGAGCCACCTAATTTGATTATTGGCAGACAATTGTCAGAAATCAAAATAACTGCAGGGAGTCATCATGGTGGATTAACCAATTTGTGATGAAGCTGAGCTGAAGTGATGACAGAAGACAAAAGGAATAGATATGCATGACTGTTTTATTTTAATAGATCACATAATGTCTGTAGTGGTTACAGGCTTCAGTGGATGCAGATCTTCGTTTCTCCTACATAAAAAGAGATTAAAAGATAAATGAACAGACTGTAGTGAATGTAACAATTAAACTTTTACTCAAATTACTGCAGGAGGTCGTATGGTGAAGGACTATAGTTGTCAGAAGATAAAAAAAAGTTTAGATGGACAATGACACACAAGATTTTAACTAACGTAAGACACTAAAATAACAAACAAAGACATTTTTGTCATTTTCATTTTAGAAGTTTTAAAACAATTGGGAAAGAATTGAACTACGTATTTGGATTATAGTGAGGTATAGAAAACATGCAGGAGAATGATAGAGTCCTATCTCACCTCTTACCTGTAACTATCGGGGCGTATACAACATGAAAAGTACACAGAGTCTCTAAAAAGGAAGTTCATAAAATATAAAAATGAAATATCAGACCTATAGAAAACTACAGTTAGTTCAAGAGGACATAAATGAGGAATGTACAAAAACCACTAAGGGAAGGGCCTGGTTAATAAATTGATGGACAAGTCATAAATTTAAAAAAGGAAGGAAATTAACAACTGAGTGTAGGAATTATAAACGCTTGTTATCTGTGTGGACCACCATACCTGACACTCTGTATGAAAACAAACAATGAGCATTTGTAATAAAGGTATAGAACTTAGAAACAAGTAAAAACTGAACAGTTGTGAGTGCACATGTATTCATCCCCTTTGCTGTGAAACCCCTCAATCAGATTTCATTCAACCAGTTAACTTCAGAGATTACATCATTAGTCATTATGGTCCACCTGTGTGCCATCAGAGGGCCACATGATCTGTCACATGCATAAATAGACCTGTTCTGAAAATACTCCTGACTCTGCAACACCACTAAATGAGTAACATGAAGAACAATGAGCAACCCCTACAGGTCAGAGACAAAGGTGAGGAGAAACAGAGACCGTGGTTTGTTATAAAAAATATCCCCTGGAACACCATGAAATCTATTAAAACAAAACATAAAGAATATGTCACCTCTACAAATCTGACAAGAGAAGGCTACCCATCAAATATCACAGATTGGGCAAGGAGGGCAATCATCAGAGATAATAATAATAATTCTTTATTTATTTGTAACATGTATAGTTATACAGGACAACACGCAGTAAAATTAATCTTTTTCGCATACCCCTTGGGGTCAGAGCTCAGGGTCAGCCATTGCACAGCACCCCTGGAGCAATTGAAGGTTAAGGGCCTAGCAGAGTAGCATGTCTTTTGGCAGTGACAGGGATTCAAACCGGTAACCATCGGGATGCCCACGCCGATCCTCAGAGCCACCACTCCACCCTCAACAAAGACACCAAGGATAACACTGCAGGAGCTGCAAAGATCCACGGCAGATATGGGAGTATCTGTCCATAGGACCACTTTAAGCCATACTGTACACTCCACAGAGCGAGGCTTTATGGAAGAGCAGACAGAAAAAACGACATTTATAAACAACAAAAGGAGATGACACATTTGAAGTTTGCCCAACAGCATCTGGAGGGCTCCCCAAACACATGGGAGAAGGTTCTCTGGACAGATGAGGCTAAAAGTGAAGTTTTTGGCCATCATGGGAAACACCATTTGTGGCGCAAATCCCCATCACCCTGAGAACTCCATTCCCACAGTGAAGAATGGTGGTGGCAGGGTCATGCTGTGAGGACAGGCAAACTAGTCAGGACTGATGGAAATGTGGATGGCACCAAATACAAGGCAATTCTTGAGGAAGACCTGTTTGAATCTGCCAAGGTTCACCATCCAGCATGACAATGAATGACCCTAAACAGAATGCTAAAGCTGCACTTGAGTACTTTAAAGGGAAACATTTCAATGTCTTGGAATGGCCTCATCAAAGCCCAGACATCAATCTAATCAAAAATCTATGGCATGATTTGAAGATGGCTGTATACCAGTGCAACCCTCCAGACGTGAAGGAGTTGGAGCAGTTTGGACTTGAGGAATGGACAAAAATCTCAGTGATGAGATGTGCTAAGCTAATGGAGACATTCAAAGAGAAATCTCGAGCTGGAATAGCAGCAAAAGGGGGCTCTACACAGTATTTACTTTTAGCAGTGAATGTTTATGCATACTCAGGATTGCTGATTTGGCCTTAATATATTTTTGCATCACAATTAGAAAATATTTTGCACCTTCAAAGTGGTAGGGATGTTGTGTAAATCAAATGGTGTTCACCTCCCAAAAATCTATTTTAATTCCAGGTTGAAATGAGGCAAAGATGGACAAACACTGAGGTGGATGAATACTTTCACAAGGCTCTGTAAGTATCTTCTTGTAAAGTGAAATCTACAGCCTCAGGCGTACATACTAATTAGACTGAAATTAAGCAGCAAGTGTCATGCAGACATGAGACTAGCAGACGTGTATGTTATGGAGAGTGAGAAGAATATGTGAAACATTTTGCCCAAATGTAAAGGACTTCAAAAAAGCACAGTAAGGCAACAAAGACACTCACACATTTCTGTAATGAAGAATATAATGGGAATAAAGCAGTTGGAAGTTGTTTGCGGAGTGAATCTGCACATTGCGGTAGTTTCTTTGATTGATGAATGACATGTTTGGTTTTTAAAGGTTTAGGCGGCACAGTAGTTAGTGATACTAGTTTTGTGATCCTGCATTCAACCACTGTTCCTCTTTGTTGTCAGTGCAGAATCTGCATGTTCTCCCTGTGTCTGTTTAGGATTATCTTCCACATCCAGAATGAGGGTGTTTTAAGTTCCTTGTTGATTCTCAGCTTCCCTCGGGTGGTTTTAGTGTGTGTGAGTGGGCACTGCAATGGCGTGGTGCCCATCCAGGGTCAGTTTGTTCTTCAAACCCCGTGATGTCAGCAGAGATTCTGCTTCTCCAAGACCCTGAATTATATGAATCAGAATTAAAAGTGTTATGTTGTGGTATTTACAGGCCTTGGAATAACACTTTTTTAATATCGATATTCACTTAAATATGTTTTGTTTAAGATAATTTGTTTTCCTGTGACAAACGTGTTTTCCTGTTTTGCTTTTTTAATTAGCGCACTGCTGTCTGCAAAGTACATATTTTAATAATAAGGGAGATTCCTCTACAAGCGGAGTCAAAGGTTTTCTGACGCATGCTTTATGCTGTCCACTTAAACTTTCCTTTTTAGAATTTATCTCCTTCTGTATTACGTCAGTATTTTATTTAAAGAATTCTGGAAATGGATTTTTATTCCTCCTTAGCTTGTTTTGCGTTTGCTTCATGACCCGTGACTTCATGTCTGGGTGCCAGTTAAGAATCCTGTGAAATTTACATAGCCACACAGTCTTAGAGGAACTCATTACAAAACACATCATGTGGAATAATTTAAAGTCTCAAGGACTGACATACCAGACTAGCACTGGCGTTCTCCTTTTTAAATGTGCTAAATGCTTAGGTGAACATCTTAGACATTTAACTTATAATGTGAGTGTCTGTTTGGAGAATCGGGAAATCTGGATCTGCCTGAAAAAGACAAATATGTAACTGATGATATGAGTAAGGCTTTGGACAAAAGTGTTTTTTAACAGTGATGGCTTCACTCAATAAGCAACAAATACTGAAAGAGAATAAAATTGAAAAATAAAGAATTGTTGCCGCTTATAGGATGAAGCTTTATTCTGTTTTATTAAAACTATGGTGGCCAAAATGCTGTCATTGTCACTGACACTTTCAATACTTATTGTAAAGAATTCCCATTAGTCTCAAAGGTGGAACTCACAATGGAATCGTCTGTCAACATGAAATGGCTGCCTTACCTTCTCCATGCTGATCCTCCCCTTAGGCTCCTCTCAAGAAATGGCGTACTACTTGCTATGACTAGGAAGCCAAGCACAGCTTTAACTGAATTAAATTTAAGTGTAGGCCTGATCACAAACCTTCATAAGCCAGTTTCTATGGAAGAGCTTTGCCTTTTGACACAGTTCTGTAAAGGTGACAATCTCACCTTGAAATTCAGTACAGCCAAGAAAACGCTTGTGCACTTCACAGAGCAGGAGGCGAGCCACACTCCCATCTACACTCGGTAGATATTGTGAAGCAGTCAATGACATTCACATTCTTGGAGTATCGCTGTGGACCAGACGGGGGGTACAACACATCTCAGCTTTCATCAAAAAGACTCACTGATGCGGTTATTTCCTCACGTGACAAAAACTAGGGTACCTACTGCGGTGTTCCACAAGTTCATTAGGCGCACAATGCCATCTCTCCTGACCTCTCTCATGACAATCTGTTAGGGCACCTGCTCAGCCCAGGGACACCGGGCACTACAAAGGCATGTGAAGGTAGCTCTGAAAATTAGTGGTGAACAGCTCCGTTTTGTCCAAACCATAAATAACACATTTTTTAAATTAAAGACTGTTGTCCACTGTCACTGTTCTTCTTCGTCTGTTCAGAGCTTTTAGTCCCACTTCATTAGATTTTGGGACAGTTTTTATTTGAAGGTCATAAGGCTACTCAACATCTTTATAAGCATTTCTAATCTATCATCTACTATTGCTTTTCATGGCTCATCCTGTGTTCATTGTCTGTTGTATGTATTGCACTACCACCACTCATCTGTGGGAGAAATGCAATTACAAAGTTCAATCAATGATGTACTTCTTTGATCTGGTTATGAATGTGTTAAGTTGTGGGATAAAAGACCAAACCTCCTGGTGTAGGCTTTGAGCTGCTGTTGTGTTGCAAAAGAAAAGAGAAAGTGGAGAGAAAGTTGGAAGAATGGAGAAGGACTTTGGATAATAGAAGGATGAAAGTAAATAGGAAGAGGACTGAATTTTTGTGGTTTATTGATAAAAAGGATTCAGAAGTTATCTTGCAGGGAGAACTACTTAAAAGAGAGCTCAAAATGGAGAATTACATGCAGAGATAACTCAGAGTGCAGTTTGGATGAATCAAATGGAAGGTTTTTAGGACAGCAGTTAGAGCACAGGAGAAGAAGGTGGATGTTGAAGCAATGATAATGTTAAGATAGAAGTGTGGAATTACAAAAAAAGGAACAGAATAAAAAATGAGACAGACAAAGGTATAACAAAAGTGGGAGAGACAATTAAGAAGTACAGGAAAGTCGGGTGAAGTTGTATGGACAGGTGATGAGGACAGATGATGACTATGTGGGAAAAAGAGGCCAAAGCAGAGATGGATGGATAAAGCAAAGGAAAAGGGCCTGACTGGCGAGGAGGTGAAGGACCAACTTGTTTTGAGAAGGTTGATCAGGCACATGGAGCCTCAAATAGACGTGGAAAAAAATGAAGAGCAAGAAGAATAAATTGTGTGCTGTGATTTAAATAAAGTTTTTCAGACAAAAATAAAGGTTTGGGGACCGTCCCCATATATTGTCGGCGAGACAATAAGCAAAAATGATGATTCAAAGTCTTGAAATACAGTGAATGAATGATTCAGACAAAATGTCATTTATATCTAAATGACAAAACATGTGACAGGAAGTGGTTGGCAGTCTGGAAGCTTTAACAGGAAGGGACGTCATCAGGGATGGCCGGACGTGACGTCATCACGGACATCTTGAAAACCTGAAAGTTGATTTATTATTTCCCGTCTTGGTTTCTGTTGGCAAAAAGAGTTCAGGTAAGCACCACGTGACAACCCCTTTTCTCGCGATGTTTCACTCACCTTTGGGCTCTCTGACTGCCTCCTAATCGCACATGTGTGACAGTGCACATGACTATAAACCTGAACTTCAGTGTAAACCTTCACAATGTATTAAAAGCAGCAGATGGTTGCTTTTGTTCTTTGGTAAAATTTGATGTTTTAATTTTGTGTTTGAGAATATTCAACTTGATGTACCAATATCACTTATAATGCTATTAAGAAGAAAGAAAAAAAAATAAACAGACACCACAGGTGTTGAAGGTCAGTCCTACTGCTAATTTCAAAGATTTAAATGTAGACTAAAAGTTGAATAATTCTGTTTTCAGTCAGCATTGAAAACCATTCAGTGTGCTATATTGCTATATCTGAAAGTCTGTCGTGTTCATGTATTTTAGAGTAAACCATCTGAAATAATGAGAAATATAGAAAAGATCTCCTAGTAGAGCATTAATACTCACCAGAGCCATTGTGACCAGCATAGCGAGGGTGGCAAGGAGGCAAACTGCTTTCTCAAAGAACATGGAGATCGGCTCAGATGATGAGGTCTCAGGGGTGTCTGATGCACTTTTGTATATACAGCTATGCAAATATTTAAATTAAATTAAAAATCTCATTCATTTGTATTGGTGTTTAAGACAGACACTGTGCAAAACATTTGGCTTTTTGTTAGTGATTGCTTTTAACATGTCAAGAGCCATTTGCACATACATTTTTTTACTGATGACCTAAATGTAATTTTATTAAGGCACATGCTTGTCACAGAAGAATCAAAAATAAAGAAATTAAGCATTCTGAGTTAATTATGCCACATCTTGTCTTTGAATGATCAAGAAATAGGGCAGAGATACAAAGAAATGATGAAATAAATTATAAAGATAGTAAATAAGAACATTAGTATGGGTTCAGTCAGGTTAAGAAGTTCATGATAAAGCAAGCCAAAATAATGAAATAGAAATACATGAAGGGAGAAGTGAAGCAGCAAGAAAGGGAGACCAACAAACACAGAAGCTCGTAGAAGAGCAGCTGTATACTGGAGGAAAGCCGTTCTAGGTGGGCTAATGCAGTTCTAGTCCTTTTAAGGTGCATATAATGTGCAAAGCACCTTTTAGGATAGCCATGTCTGTCTGTCTGACTGCATGAAACAACTTGCCCCCTTCAAGGAAATTTTTCTCGACAATTCAATTTTTGTTAAGATATGTCGAGCAGACTGTACTGCAAAAAGTTTCTTCCATTGAAAACTATTGGTAAATTTGCAACCTCTTGCATTGGCAAACCTAGGAACATTCTTTGTGACTTGAACTACAAATGATTCTACTATTTCAATTTTACTCTGACAATGGTTACACCAACTTGTGTTTTTTGTATGCTTTCCTTTGTTTTCACCTTTCATAGACAAAACTGATGGCAAACACTTTCCCAATACAAATTAATGGAATACCAGCAGGGATAGGAACTCAGTGTCCTGGCAGCTTGCGTATGTGGGATGCCAAACCTCTTTCAATAAGTTTAGCTGCCGCTAAATATTCGCAGGCAAATCCACAACTTAATACCGGAAATGCCTGTTAAACATCTTAGATTCATGAGTACCGATTTGGGTAGTGAACACTTCGATGAATGAAACCTGTTATCTTTACAACGGCTGACAAACATGTAATATAACTTGAACACTACACATCCTCCAAATACTAACCTGATTGAAAGAAATAATGATAATCAAATCCTTGATGACAGCAACACTTATAAAAGTCACAAAACAATTACATTGACAATCATGTTAGATTATTTTTAAAATGTTTCCTTTTCTTTTTTATAACTGCATTAACACAATACTTCTTCGCTGCGAAGTGCAGGTATTTTGCTAGTTATGAATAAAGTACCCAGAGGCTGTAAATCGTACGTTTTTGTACACAGTCCAAACAAACATTTAGTCAGTTCTATATGCTGTACACTCTGCATATTAGTGTGATTCACAATTTGACTGCCACTAATCTTTCCTACAGTGGTCAAACATTCAGGTGACAGGGATAGTCCTGATTTCAGGCTATGAGTCCCATTAAATGACTGGCATCTAATAAGATATCGCTCTGCCAAAGGCAAACATCCCCACAATATATATATAAAAGTTCAATGTGGACCTCCCATACCACAGCTCCAGGTCTGATGTAATTTACGTATCATAGTTACGTTGAATAGTTAAAGAGGCATATAACTCTGATGCTTTGCCACCTTAAGGCTGATTGGACCATAATTTGGTACAATTCATACCAGCATATAAACCCATTGTCCAGCAATTGCCAGGCAACTATTAATCATATAAAGGTGTAGAAGATGCTCTGATCTCATTTCTCCACAGAGCAGCACAGTCATATGATGGTCTTTGAACTTTCCAGTGTGTTTAATACCATTCTGCCTGATTCACTGGGGAAAACGTTCAAAGATTTGTATCTTGATACTCCCACAATTCTCCTGGATCATAGACTACCTGACCAACAGACAGCAGTATGTGAGGCTGAGGGACTGTGTATCAGAAATGGTGGTGTATAATAGCAGAGCATCGCAGGAAGCTATCCTGACTCCCTTCCTGTTCACCCTCTTCACAACAGACTTCCAGAACAATACCAGTGCTTGCCACCTACAGAAAGTCTCAGATAACATTATAGGTTGCATTAAAAATGGAGATGAGTCTGAGTATAGGAAGGTTGTGGAGGACTTTGTCTTGTGGTGCAGAGACAACAACCTGCAACTCAATATCAGCAAAACAAAAGAGCTGCCGGTGGATTTCCAGTATGCCAAGGGGGCTCTGAGACCAGACACCTTCCAGAGTGAGGATGCTGAAATGATGCAGAGCTGCAAGTACATTGAGGTCCACATAAACAACAAACTGGTGGTTTGACAATACAGTGCCACTGGTCAAAAATAGCCAGAGCATAATGGACTTCCTAAGGAGACTCCGGTCCTTAGATGTTTACAACAAGCTGCTGGAAATGTTCTAGCAGTCCTTAGTAGCCAGTGGGGTGCTCTATGCTGCAGTCTCCTGGGGAAGCAGCCTGAGCTCAAAAGATGCACAATGTCTGAAACAAACTTCTCAGGAAAGCCGGCTTCATAACAGAGAGAACCCTGGACACTATGGAAGCTGTTGTGGAAAAGAGAATGGTGGTAAAATTGGATGCCATCATGAAAAATCCACTCCAGGAAGTGCTTTCTTAGAGCACTTTCAGTCACAGGCTCATTCCAACATGATGAGCAAATGAGCGCCTCTGAGGTTCCTTTTTATCCACTGCTTTCAGGCAATTCGCTACTTATTTTGTTCATTTTGAAATATCTTCATAATATTTATTTATTTATTTTTACTTATCAGTTAATTGGTTGTATCATTCATCCTGTTAGTCTGTACCACCACCCTGGTAGAACAACTAAGCCCAGGGCCTCATGTATAACGCCGCGTAGAACTCGCACTATAACATGGCGTAAGCACAAAAGCGAAAATGTGCTTACGCACAGAAAAATCCAGATGCAGGAATCTGTGCGTGCTCCAACTTCCACGTCCTTCCATTACATAAATCCCGATCAGCGTGAAAACTAACGCTCGTGCACGCGCATATTGTAACGCCCCAAATCCTCCCAGAATTACGCCTATTTGAATATGCAAATCAATATAAATCGCCCTTAAGCGCAGCCTTCTGTGAAAAGACAATGGGAAAAGCACGGGGAAAATATAAGAATTTCAGCGAATACCAAGTGGAGTCAAAGGAAAAACATACTATTTGTTCAAATAAACCGTGGTATAATCAACAAAAGGAAGTTGATCGAGTGTCATAGCGTGTTGGAGAAACTTGAAAGCTCACATTCACAAAATCGCACAGTGCGGAAATAAAAAGAAGTCACATATCAAAGTTGCCGTGAAAAGAAGAGTTGTAATCCCACTGTCTGAGTGTCATATGAAAGCTTATTAGGGTACAGAGAAAAAAAGGCACACGGTGGGGAAAAAGCACGAAATGTCAACTTTAATCTCGAATTTTCCACTTTAATCACGTAGTTTATTTTGTCATTTAGTAGAACATTATAAACTTCATCTTAAAATCGTTTAATTAAGCAGTTTCTCAAAATTACATCGTAATTAAAGTAGGACTTTATTTTGCAATGCTTTGTTTTGTATTTGATCTTCTACTCGTATGTGATCTATGTGTGTGAATCACTACTTGCTTCTTAAACTGGCTCTCTTCCTCCAACTGGACACAGAGTCCATTACATTTGTGATATTACATCTCTCTGAATAACTAAAATATTGAGATGTATACGTGATGTCATTTTCATGATGATAGGAGCTAAAGCACGTTATTAAACATGTGTTTCATGAGCCTCGTGCTCATGTCAAGCATTTATCTTTTGTCGAAATTTGTCGCTGCATTTTTAGCTGTGTTGTTATTTTCTCTTTCTGTTTTATATTCAATATATATTGGCGTGGCCGCCCCAAGAGTCCTTGCTTTTCTTTCCCCAAGTAACCGATCGCCATACAATCAGCTCTGTAATAGGCGTTAAGCCATCTGTAAGCTTAGCGCGATTCTTCAAAGCGTTTAAAGAACATTGAAATATCTTCGTAGTACATGTTTAATTATTCTATCCTTCACGACACTCCCAGTGAAGAATATAGATTATTTAAATGAAGTTAAAGTTTTATGTGTATAATTTAACAAACATATTTTACTGCATTTCACCTTAAAAATGATATTGTTATCATATGTGAATACGCTTTATAAAGTGGCCCAGGTTGTGAGATATTATAACTGTAGTGCAAGTTTACATTGGGGTGATTGTACTTATAAGTCCTAACAGTTCTACAAGCAATTTATTGAGTGCATTTAAAGTTCTTGGGATTAAACTGTTTCTGAGCCGCGAGGTCCGTACAGGAAAGGCTTTAAAACATTTTGCAGTGGCTGAGACAGCGTGTCCTTAAAGCTGTATACTGATAATTCTCTTTCCGATCAGCTGCTGCTGTGATTCACACTCAGATACAGTGATATAAATACTCAGTCGTGCAGTGAGAGTAATATGGAAAAGATGATCCGCTGTGGCAACTCCTAACGGGAGGAGCTGAAAGAAGAAGAAGAAGAAGTGAGAGTAACAACGCTAAAGCAGTTATGGTATTTGGAATACTATGGCTGTTCCCTGGACCATTATATTGTTACGAGTTATTTACAATCAGATGCATTACACTAATAAACAATATGCGGTTAGTTTCTGTGTATTTATAAAGCCGCGTCATGAAAATAAGGAGTAATCACACAAGAACAGTACCATTGCTTTGACGCTGGGTGCCTCCAGTTTGCAAAACCAAGCGGAGAACTTGCGTACGACAAGGCATGAGGTACCGTGGAAAAGTGCGTGGCTTTACGCCAAGTGTAGGTTTTATAAATCCCGATTTGAACGTGGAAAAGTTCTTACGCAACATTTCTGTGTGTACGCACCGTTTATACATGAGGCCCCAGGGCTGCTGCATGATCAGAATACCATTAGAGTACTAGCAGTATTTTATAGAAATGTTTCGGTGTTACATTGCCAACGCTTATCCTATTTGCCCCGCTCACCAAACATCCCAGATCAGCATATGATAAAAATCATTAAAGCAATGAAACTAAAAAATTGTATATTTTCATATTAACAGACAAAACAGTTTAAACGTACTTCCCCAAACAACAAGTAAATAACAATAATTAAAGACAAGCATTCACAAATTAGGATGTGAGATGCTCTCGCTAGGGTCATCCCAATCCCCCAAATCATCACACATTGGTTTATTGTCCTTACAGTTCAAGAGAACATTCAAGCCCAACAGAGAATTGCGGCCGCCAATTGCCGATAACATAAAAAGTTTGTCTTCAGAGACGTGCTTCCCTTTTGCAACCGTGAGTAAAAAAAACTTCTTCCATCAGGTGGCTTGCAAGTGGATTCTCGGTGCTAACGCGCTGTTGCTCAATGTCTCTCTTTCTCACTCTCTCTCCCTTCCTTTCCGGGTTAAATCGTCTTCAGCCAGCCCTGTCCACGCTGTGTCTTCCCCTTAAAGGTGTAATTCCCCATTTTTGGTCAGCCCTCCGCCACCCATTTCCTGAGGTACTCCTTAAGGAGATGCAAACTAACAAAGGGACATT
Organism: Polypterus senegalus; assembly: GCF_016835505.1. Lineage (NCBI taxonomy): Eukaryota > Metazoa > Chordata > Cladistia > Polypteriformes > Polypteridae > Polypterus > Polypterus senegalus. Next base: position 300,588,852 of record NC_053156.1, read on the forward strand.
AGCACATACGGCACCCGCTACAGCTCATCCTTCCTTGTTTTTTTAATGTTTCCCCATGGGATAAATAAAGTTCATATAATCTAATGTAATGCTACACAAGAGACCTGGGGCCTCATGTATAAACGGTGCGTATGCACAGAAATGTTCTGTAAGAACTTTTCCATGTTCAAATCGCGATGTATAAAACCTACACTTGGCGTAAAAGCCACGCACTTTTCCACGGTACCTCATGCCTTGTCGCATCGCAAGTTCTTCACTCGGTTTTGCAAACTGGCGGCACCCAGCGTCAAAGCAATGGTACTGTTCTTGTGTGATTACTCATTATTTTCATGACGCGCTTTATAAATACACAGAAACTAACCACATATTGTTTATTAGTGTAATGCATCTGATTGTAATTAACTCGTAACAATATAATGGTCCAGGGAACAGCCATAGTATTCCAAATACCATAACTGCTTTAGCGTTGTTACTCTCACTTCTTCTTCTTCTTCTTCTTCTTCTTCTTCTTCTTCTTCTTCTTTCAGCTCCTCCGTTAGGAGTTGCCACAGCGGATCATCTTTATCCATATTACTCTCACTGCACGACTCGGAGTATTTATATCACTGTATCTGAGTGTGAATCACAGCAGCAGCTGATCGGAAAGAGAATTATCGGTATACAGCTTTAAGGACACGCTGTCTCAGCCACTGCAAAATGTTTTAAAGCCTTTCCTGTACGGACCTCGTGGTTCAGAAACAGTTTAATCCCAAGAACTTTAAACACACTCAATAAATTGCTCCTTGTAGAACGGTTTGTACTTATAAGTACAATCACCCCACTGTAAACTTGCACTACAGTTATAATATCTCACAACCTGGGCCACTTTATAAAGCGCGTATTTACATATGATGACGATATCATTTTTAAGGTGAAATGCAGCAAAATATGTTTGTTAAATTATACACATAAAACTTTAACTTCATTTAAATAATCTATATTCTTCACTGGGAGTGTCGTGAAGGATAGAATAATTAAACATGTACTACTAAGATATTTCAATGTTCTTTAAATGTTTTGAAGAATCGGCGCTAAGCTTACAGATGGCTTAACTTCTATTACAGAGCTGATTGTGTGGCGATCGGTTACTTGGGGAAAGAAAAGCAAGGACTCTTGGGGCGTACCAATATATATTGAATATAAAACAGAAAGAAAATAACAACACAGCTAAAAGCAGCGACAAATTTCGACAAAAGATAAATGCTTGTCATGAGCACGAGGCTCATGAAACACATGTTTAATAACGTGCTTTAGCTCCTATCATCATGAAAATGACATCACGTATACATCTCGTATTTTAGTTATTCAGAGAGCTGTAATATCACAAATGTAATGGACTCTGTGTCCAGTTGGAGGAAGAGAGCCGGTTTAAGAAGCAAGTAGTGATTCACACACATAGATCACATACAGTAGAAGATCAAATACAAAACAAAGCATTTAACGTGCTACTTTAATTACGATGTAATTTTGAGAAACTGCTTAATTAAACGATTTTAAGATGAAGTTTATAATGTTCTACTAAATGACAAAATAAACTACGTGATTAAAGTGGAAAATTCGAGATTAAAGTTGACATTTCGTGCTTTTCCCCACCGTGTGCCTCTTTTCTCTGTGCCCTAATAAGCTTTCATATGACACTCAGACAGTGGGCTACAACTCATCTTTTCACAGCAACTTTGATATGTGACTTCTTTTTATTTCCGCACTGTGCGATTTTGTGAATGTGAGCTTTCAAGTTTCTCCAACACGCTATGTCACTCGATCATCTTCATTTTGTTGATTATACCACAGTTTATTTGAACAAATAGTATGTTTTTCCTTTGCCTCCACTTGGTATTCGCTGAAATTCTTATATTTTCCCCCTGCTTTTCCCATTGTCTTTTCACAGAAGGCTGCGCTTAAGGGCGATTTATATTGATTTGCATATTCAAATAGGCGTAATTCTGGGAGGATTTGGGGCGTTACAAAATGCACGTGCACGAGCGTTAGTTTTCACGCTGATTGGAATTTATGTAGCGGAAGAACGTGGAAGTTGGAGTACGCACAGATTCCTGCATCTGATTTTTCTGCGTAAGCACATTTCGGCTTTTGTGCTTACGCCATGTTATAGTGCGAGTTCTACGACGGCGTTATACATGAGGCCCCTGGTTTGTGACCTTGAAAATCTGATTACCCTGAAGGCAGTGGTTCCCAAAGAGTGGGTCGCAACACCATGAGACACAATAAAGAGCTGTGGGGTTCATCACAACAGGATTTCTAAAATAAAACAAAAAATGCCTTAAAGGTTTACTCTTCTCGGACGGATGTCGACTTTTGTCGACAAGGAGTTGAGTGAGGATGTCAACTTGCTATAATCAGCTGTAAACATCAAAATAACTCGCTGTTACGGTAAAGGCAGGCTCTCTTTGCATGGAAGAATGTTATCCTTTTTGACACAACATGTAATACCAACATGTGCGTGAGTAAAGAAGAGCCAATAATGAGAAAAATGGCAACTGGTGAGGGAACGAAGTAAATGCTCAAACCAAAATACTCAGTTAATGACGTTTTGTGTATAATCGTTGAATTCGCCCGGATTCTGATTTTGGTGCAAGTGATTTGGATATTGGAGGTAGAAACCAAATTGTGTTGCACTGCGACCTCTGCTGTCACCACCATCAGAAATGGGAATATCTGTAATGAGAAGTACTTGCACTTTTGAATATTTTCATGAAATTGTTTTCTTCTGCCATATCACTTATTCTTCTTTGGATCGTATTGTTAGAAAGAGGTATTGTTTTCAGCTTGTCAGCCTCTTTTCACCAAATGTTCTTTGCACCATATCAAAAGCTGTCAATAAAATCACATTTTCTGCAATTGTATGAGGCTTACTGGCTATTGCAATGCCAAATACAACTAGATAACTTGCTAGTAATGCTTTTTTATTAGTGGTGGTTGCTGAAGTAAAAATGTCTTGCTCCTTGTGGAGGGAGTTTAGATTTCTTTCAAAGAATTTCACAGGCTTGACTTTTTTGTCTAAATGTTTGGTATTTAAATGTCTCAACAAACTACACACGGGGTTTATTGGAAATAACAGTAAAACGATATTTGACATATTCATCACTTTACAATCTGTTTTTACGTTTTATTCTTGTCTCTGCCAGATGTAGAAGGTTTAAATAATCTTCTTAAAGATTTATCCATCTTTAACAAAACAGACACACCTCGTACATATAGTTGAATATTCGATATTGTACTTATTTTCACAATTTGGAGATGATGCCTCGTCACACTTTGTTGCTTATGTAAATAAAGCCAAACTGAAATTTTCAGAAGACTTCAGCACCACAGAGCAACAATACAACGATTAAAAATAATTAGCATACGCTTTCTGGAACATGGTGGAAAGAACAGGAAACACGAAGAACAAAGAGGAATTGTACTACTGGCTATTAGATGGCACCATTATTTCCATTATTTGATAACTATTTTAGATACAATTTATAACCTGCATGTCTTTGGATTGTAGGAGGAAACAGGATCACCGGAGGAAACCCACGCTGATATGGGGAGAACATGTCTGTAGCCGCCAGGATGTAAGGTGAGTTCAAGCACAGGTAAAATGCATGCCGAAGGAAATTTCTCAGTCCAAAAGTTTGTTTTAAAATATTTAGTGGAAATTGAAAGCAAATAATCCACAAAAGAATAAAGGAAAAAGTTGTTAAACAATTTGAATAATAAGAAAAATAAATAAAAATGTATCTTCTCTAAACTTAGCTTTTCTTGAGAAACTTTAGTTATTTCTGTATTTAAAAGTTCTTCTTCTTCTATACTTAAAGATTCTTAATTTCTTCTTCTATACTTAAAGATTCATAGTTTCTTATTCTGTATGCTTTAAACGTACCATGCAGCACTTAAATTGAGAGCTTTGACTTACATGTTACTTCACACAGAAAATACGCACACAAGGTACGCAATTATTAAAAGGCACAAGAGGCACGTAGGCCCGGTTTAAAACCACATGTCCTCTACGCCTCTCACATGGCCAGGCTGATCACTACCTGAGAATAATGTTTAGTCAGAGCAGTTAGAAATAGCTAGAATATACCAATCCTATTCAACTGATGGGTGTTATGGAAGCTCCCATAGATTATGTGTTGTCATCAAGTAAAATATTTCTGAATCTAACGTATGTAACTAGGAAATGGCTCTTACAATGTCCTTAACATATAATGCTGGGGAAACAGGAACATGAAGCAGCACTTTAGGGTATTTCTTTAATTCTTCTTTCCTATCTGGGGATCTCATCCAACCTTGTGCTGCTGTCAGCAGAGTCTGAAGCCTTTTCTGGGTTGTGAGAAGCTGCAAAAGGTCAGACCACCCAGTGTGTGTTTTTCTCTTGTTCAGGTGAGATGGGGAGCTGATGCTGGAGGACACGTTCTCAGCTGCTAAAGAGTTCTCTGTCTCTCACTCGGCATGTCTTTACTTTCCTTGAGAGCACATCACTTGTAGGAGAGGAAGATGCCTAGGATTAGAATGATCATCGTCATCTTACTGCTTCTTCTTGGCTTAAATAAAGATAAAAAGTTCCCAGGTTGTATGATTTTCTGTATCTTTGTATATCTGCTGTTATTGGTTTAAATGAAAATAAATATTATTTACAAATAAAAGCTTAAAGCTCAGTTCCTTTGTCTATTATTATTACTAGCATTGACATAAGCCTGGATTGTCCAGTCCATGTCTAGATAACGTACTTTAAGGCCACTTTATGATGCTGAGTTGAAGTCCTCCATTGGTGGTAAAGCTGACCTGAAGTAAAGTTTTGGAAATGAAAGAACCTAAGAGGTCAGTTGGTATATTTTGTGTTAGGTGGATTGATTACAGCATTAAACAGTCTGCTTCTTGAATTTCAAATTAAAGGTCAACCACAAAAAAAAAATCTATCGATTCAAGAAACAATCAGGACAAAAAAAAAAAAAATCCCCACCTTGGATCAACTTGATAGAAACAATGCAGAATGAGGTCTGTTGGTTAAAGTTTTAACACTCACAGCAGAGCCCGGGCAGCCTTTGAGGTGAACTGCAATGGTGACTAACGTGGTGCTCAGACATGGGGGACATGCTTGTTAGGATTTACTTTACTTATTGTGCAGATAGTGAGAAGAAGCAAAAAACTCAAGGGTATGAGAGAAAGAAGAAGTTACTGAATTTGCATCAGTTTACACCGTGGCTATTCCATAGAACATTTAGATCTTCTATTTTAATATCGCTAATTTTCATTGTGTCATTAAAGACCTGAAGCGAGTTTTGTGAAGCCGCACCTTTTTATTTTTATTATTCTGCATTTGACACGCAGTGTTATTCAGGATCACACTCCTAGATTATTTACATATTTTTTTTATAACTGCAGCTCTACAGAGTTAGGTGACAACCTCAGGACCACAAACTGAAGTAAGCACATTAAATGTGAAATGGTGGTCTTGTGGACAGTAACTAGGCAGAGGATTTGAACCCAGAGTGCTTAAAGATGGGCTTTTGTTAACTTGAAGAAATTAAAACTTGCATACAGTGCAGACAACTTAATTTTCTTGGCTTTCTGACTGACTTTATTAACCCGTTGTACACCTGATAAGGGAATCCTGGACACGTTGTGGTATCAGGACTGGCGCAGCTGCACTACTGACGTGACATTAGTTATGAAACTCTGACAGTGCAACTGTGATGATGATGAGGTTTGTCACTGAGATATCAGAATTTATACTCACTCTTAAATAAAATTAATCAATACATAAAATCTAGCACCTTGTAATCCACATAAGTATGGGGTGCCAATTGTAAAATGGTGTATTAGTTTTTTTACAATCATTTATTGTACATTTACAGGATGGCAAATGTAAAAATGATCTCTTTACTCAAATGTGTGCATTTTTAATGTGCAAAATCTGAAATCACTTGTTTAAATGGCAAATATTTAACATAAATGGTAAATCTCTCTGCTTAAGGCAGCTAAAAAAACAGCTTAGTTGCTGTATGTCTCTGCTAAATGATAAATGTTGCACTTAAATGATACATTTCAGACTTAACTATTATATGTCCCTGCTAAATAATAAATATCTAACATAAATGGTTTATTCAGAGGTGTCGAATTCCGGTCCAGGAGTTGCTGCAGGTTTTCATTCTAACCATCTTCTTAATTGGTGACCGTTTTTTGCTGCTAATTAACTTCCTTTGCCTTTATTTTAATTAACTTGACTCGGGCCCCTTTTATGTTTCTTTTTCCTTAATTAGCAGCCAAACAATAATGAGGCACAAAACAAGCCACCACATGACCAGCTTACCTGTGCCCATCACACAATATCTGAAAATAATCAAAGGTGAAGGTCTCAGTTTGGCTGATCTCTCAGGTCACCAAAACCTTTTTGATGATGTTCTTAGAAAAAACAGAAATTCAACGCGTTTGGAAATGATTTCTGTGGCAGAATGAGAAGCAACAAACCATGGAATTAAATAATGAGTTTAATTAACAGCAAGAATGGGCTTTTCATTAAGAATGTAATTGGAATGCAATTTGGTTGGAGTTTGAAGCCCCAATTTATCTGCTCATCTCTTGGCTTGTTTCATGTCTCATTTCTGTTTGGCTGTCATTTAATGAAGAAAAGAATCATTTCAGAGCACGGAATCCTTAAAAACAGGGGTAATAAAAAGTAATGAAAAACGGCAGTCACTGCAGCCCACCAGGCCCAGAGTTTGAAATCCCTGGGCTAAACGTTGCACTTAATTACCTAAATGTCCAATTTAAAAGGTATCTGTTTAAATATTATATGTCTCTGATAAATTATAAACATTCCACTAAAAAGAAAAATGTCTCAGCTTAATCCTAAATGTTCAACTTAAATGATTAAATGTCACACTTAGAAGTTCTTCTTCTTCTTCTTCTTAATGTCCAAATTAAACACCAAATATCAACTTTAACAGTTTTATGTCATATATAAAGGCTAAATGTCGCCCTTCAATGCTAAATTGCAACATATTCTTCCAGTGGGCTATCTGTCCATCTAATTTGACCATCTCTTCTGGTTCAGGGATGCTTATCTGCCTGCTAGGAGCCTCCCGTTTGGGTAAGTAACCATCCCCTATTTTGGTCGACATGCCCATCCAACTCATATGCCATTTATAATGATTAAATGTCACATGTAAATGCTAGACATGCAAGTAAAGTGATAAATGTTTCCTGTTAATAACTAAATGTTTCACATAAATGATAATCGTCTAATTTAAAGACTAATATCTAACTTAAATGACTAAATGTCAAAATTAAATGGCTATAATTTTGCACTTAAATGCTAAATAGCCAACTAAAATGGTTGAAAATCACACTTAAATGCGAAATATTAAGCAAATTGCTAAATGTCATACTTAAATGCTACAGATTCAACATTAATGCTAAATGTCACATTTAAACTGATAAATGACACACTTTAATGCTAAATGTTCTATTTAAATGACTATATGTTGCACTTAACAATTCTTCTCCATTGTTTGGATGCAAAGTCCTCAACTGTAGTCAAATATTGCAAATGTAGTGATATAGTTCTACTAACTTCAGATTAACTCAATATGATTTCTGTTTCACTTCAGAGAATTCTCTTCACTTTCTATAGAACTAACAAATGGAAAACACAATTAGCAAAATATCTGACACAAATGAGGACACAGAGTACAGATTTGTCCTGAGAGTTATTTGTTTGCAGTCTTCTTGCGATCTTCTAAATCTCAAAAATCTGGGGCAGCTGTGTGAGTTCTTTACGCTCTTTGAGAATGCAGACGTACAAAACTGTTGATCTGCAGTAACATTACCAAGTCACACATAAAGGTGCACACCAGGTCAGTCACTTCGATCAAACACAAAGGAAGAAGAAGACGTAGGAAATGGAGTTGTTAGATGCAGAGCTGGGGATGTGCAAATGTAAGGTGGAAATGGTGGAAGGGGTCCTGAAATGCCAACTAGATATATAGAGGGTGGCACAGGGAAATGAGAAATTTTGGAACTAGGTGTTAGTGTCCCTGGGGCATCAGCAGTTGTTTGGGACCAATGCAACCTCATTTTGAACCCCTTGCCATTTGTTATAATGAAGCAGTGGAGTGATGTGCACAGAGTGTCCGCTGTGAAAGCCATTTATAAGAATGTTGAAAGTGTGACTGCCGGAATTTCAACATTATTATCAGTTAGGATGTCATGATCATGTCCCATCTGCTCATGTGATTACAACATAGGTGCGTAATATCAAAGAAATGGGATTCAGCCTTAAAAAAGAAGACCCCAGGTGGTGTTTCAGCAGCCTGCACACCAGAGAATACTGAAGCTGTTCAAGCTGCAATCACGAGGAGCCCTCACTGTTGGGTCAATGAAGGCGTGCAAAGTATACTAAAGTTCCACCCCTACAAACTAAAGGAGAACTAAAACGGAGGACTGAAGAGGATATCGCCAGAATTCCTCTTGACATGTTACGTTGAGCAATGGAGAAGTTCCACAACATGCTGTTTTCTTCAAAATATAAAATGAATATTGAGTGAATATTGATTACCATCATTAATTGCATATCCTGTACAATACATGAAATGTATTTTGTAACGTGTTTATTCGTGCATTGAACATCAGTTGAAAATTTCCCGTATCCCTGCACCACACTGTATTCAATGAAATAAGGGCATCAATTATTGATAATGTAATTAGTTCAAACCTCATTTCAGAAGATAAACAATTGGATCAATTAAACATGTTTTAAAGAGGAAGAATCGATAAGTACTATTGTTACTTCAAGAAACAATTCATCAAATGATATATACAGTACATTCAGTTTGTATAACACTTAGTGACCATGAAAAACACCTGATATTTGAAGACCAAAGGGTGGAAGGAAGACCCTGTGCTGATGGAGATGAGCAAAATTTACAGCTGAACTGTAGACTGCTATAGTAAATATGGTTATGAACAAGAATGTTCTCTGCTTGAAAGTCATAAAAGAAAAAGTCCTGCAAGACAACAATGTCTCTCAGAATGTCAGCACTGTAAGTAAGGCTACTATTCACCGGCTCTGGAAGAGGAATTTGGTGACAGTGAAGAAGATCTACAAGGTACCATTTGAAGTTATATGTTTAGGTAAGCCTGCACTTCTTGAAATCATCCTCTATGGGAATCCAAGTACTGTATTTACTGTATTTTTTTGTTGGTGCATTTCATTACTGGAACAACTCTACAATTCACTTTACTGTAGTGTTCAGATAACCATATTGCATTCATGCATATTGCTCAGTATGCATTGTGACATGGTTTTACTGTACTTAAGGGCATGTCCTGTTAACCATCTTTTCTTTGAAGATGGAAGCCACTGCTTTCCTATATGACTGTGTTTTTGTGGATGAATCAGGTTTTCAGGAAACATGGGCTAAATTTGATTGGACACAGAGGTACAAATAGAAGTCCCAGGACAATGTGGTTGAAATATCACAATGTGTGCAGCAGGTGAACAAAATGGGGTCATACACCGCCATGCTGTGTTTGGGGCCTGTAATGCACCTCATCTGGTGTTCCTAGAAAGGCTTGCAGATTCATGGTGGGAGACGCAATGAATGAGCAGCAGTTGGATCATGTAGTCATCATATGTGACAATGTGAAAATCCATCAGAGAACAACATTTGAGGGGAGGCTCCAGTCCCATCTCAGGATATCAATGGAGTATCTCCCACCACACTCTTTTTTCTTCCTCGGTGCCATCAAGGAGTTTTTTACAGAATGTTGTCGGAAGGTTTATGACCGAAATTCATTTGTTCAGGTTGTGCTCATTAAGGCCATGGATTCAGCCTGTGATGACGTCAATACAGAGGCACGCCAGGCTTGGATTTGTCTCACAAAGCTTTTCAACTAAGGTGTCTTGCAAAGAATGATATTAGGTGTGATGTAGATGACAATCTGTAGCCTAATGGAAATCACAGGCAGGGCTGTCTCAGTCCTCTAATCATTCTGATTGCTTTTCTCTGGACAGTTTAATGACATGTTGTTTGATTGATTTAATAACTAAGATGTAGACATTAGCCTTCCTGTGGAGATCTGGGGAGTTTGACAGTTTACATTCTTCATCAAATTTACAAATAAGATCAGTTCAATCTGTTCTAAATTACTGCAGAAAGTTTCATTTATCTTTTATGTGTGATTTCAATATTTCCCAAAGGGTTGATTACAAAAAATGGTTAATTTGTGACAGTACATATTTGACAGAGCCACTATTATCTCTAAATCAAGGAGAATTTGTTATTGTGAATGACAAAAGGGGAGTGTGACACCGTCTGGACAGGTGGAAGGACACTCGTGGACATCAAAGAAGTGTCAGGGAGCCAGCCAGGTCATCCATTTTAATTTTAAAGGAAATAAAAACAAACAAAAAAAGCTGAATGGAATTACAGGCAATTTAATGAAAACAAAAAGAAGTCTTCATGATGTTCTTTAAAAATATTTCATTCAGTAGATCAGGCATTTGTTGGGAGCTCTGTGCTGCTGCTTGTTCAGGCCTGAAATGAGACGCCTTTTTCTGGGGCGTCCACTCTTTTAAAGTCATCTGATAGGTAGGAGTGGAGTCGATTGCCTTTGCAGTAGGTGAAGGCAGCCATTTTTATGTCAGTACGCTCACCACACATGAGTTGTGAGGTGAAGGGGTGAGAGATAGTCAAATAGATGATGGGGATCATTATGGGGACTGAATAACCAGGCCATGGTGGGCAATTTAGCATGGACATCGGGATACACTGTACTCTTTATGAAGGGATCCTTAATGACCACAGAGATTCAGGACCTCAGTTTTAAGTTACATCCAAAGTGCAGTGCCGTTTTTACAGTACGGTGTTCCTGTCGCTGCACTGGGGCATTGGCACACACATTCAGACCACAGGGTAAGCACACCCTGCTGGCCTTGCCAACACCTCTTCCAGCAGTTTCTCCTGGTTCGTCTCCCATCCAAGTACTGGCCAGGCCTGAACGTGCTTAGCTTCAGGTGGATGACCTGTTTTGGAAGTTCAGGTGACCCAAATGATGTTCTTATAAAAAAATCTAATTAAGTGCTTTTGAACAAAGAAAATTTAAATGCCTGGAATTTTACACTGAGAAAATAACTGAGAAGTAATTGGAGTCTAAAGCCTACTTATAAAGTTCCAATATTTAGGAGCTGTAATTTTATAAACCTTTGTAACAATAACATTAATTGCTCTCGACTCATAAAAATAAATACTATGCTCTATTTTGTAAAGCAAATTAAGAAGATATTCTAAGGTGTCATAATAGAGCAACAGATTTTCGGAAGAAATGCAGACGTTTACATCTCTGAAAGTCAAATGAAAAGACTCAAAGTAACTGACTAATGAAGGAAAGAAAGAGAATCAGAGGGCTCAGCAAGAGACAACCACAAAGCAGAAAACATATAATAATATAAAAAGGTGTTTGGTAAGGTATAGTTTGTCTATGACATAACATTCAGCAATACATGAACAGCAAAAATGAAGGTGATATGAAAAACAAGCCGACTGTGGAGATGACTGCCCGTCCTGGAGGGGATAAGTTACAGTGTTCAGTTTGAAAATCCTGTTTGTCTAGGGCTTGGTCATGGTATGAGATATAAAGAAGATATGGAAATACTGAGAGAAACTGTATGAAGTAACACTTGGTTCACTTTCAACTTCTTTAAACTATTAATACCTTGTGTTCCATTATTGGAACGACAGTCAGGTAATTTTATACGTTATGTATAATGTAAGAAGTGGATTTGCCTAGTGTTCCAATTTTGGAGCCACATAACTCAACAATGGAATGTAATACATTTTTTTCTCTTTAAATTCTTGTTCCTTATATTTTTCTACACAACATATGTGAATTTCATGCACAAACTCAAAAATAAAAAAAATAAATGGGTTAAACTTATTCAAACAGTTGATATCACTTTGAGCTTCACTGCATGGTTTAAAAGTCAGAGAAACTAAAATTTAAAAAAGATCCAGCAGTTTACCAGACATGTAGCACATTAAGTTCTTAGGGCTGACATAGACGATCTGATAAGCATGTGTTAGTAGGCCAAACTGAAAAAAATTGTAAATGATCTCAACTGATGACAGACACTCACTACACACAGAACCTAATTTCTTATTTTTTGGGATATTTTTTTTATAACCTAACCCTGATCTCTACTTCTCCACAACTTTGTCTCTGACGTGTTTGGAGTGTGCCTTGGTCTTCATGTTGCTTGTTTACTGGTGCTGCGGAGTCAGCAGCTTTTCAGAACAGACAATATGCCCGGCTAATAGTGTGAAACATTTTAAAAAATTGCTAAACCCCCATTATTTTAATTTTGCCTTTTTTGTTTCCTGATTTCAGTTGTATTCCTAATAGACTATATGAGTATAGAATTATCATATTCCTCTGGGATCCACAATCTGTTCTAATCCCCATTATTCTCAGCTGTCTTTTCCAATACTTCGGTGGTGGCGATCTGTGCCACCACCACCTGATCCAGGCACCATGTATCCCTCTGAGAGACACCAATGCGGAAAGAAATGGGCTGTGCACCCAGTGCCTAATTAACAGTTTTTTGTAAAGTCCTCTTCACTGAGTGCAGGCACAGAGCACTATGAACAATTAGTAAATACAGAACTAGTATACATATAAATACTGATTTGTTAAAACACAAAAAACTGTAGAAACTGATTAAACATAAACGAAACCAACAATACCTGTGCATTAAGTGATCAATGAGCTATGGCAGCAACTACTCGGGCAACCAGAGTCGGGAGGAGGAAGTCGATGCTTGACCAGTGGAGCGGAGGAGAAAGAAAAGAGAAAAAGAGAAGGAAGAGTATTGTGCTGTGCTTGTGCCGAGACTGTGTTGTGATGTGGGAAAATGGGGAAGGTGTTTCCCACGAAGAAAAAAAAAAAATCGTGAGTGCCTTGAACTTCTGTCTCACGTTTGTCTGAGTCGGGTTCAGGTGGCGATTCCAGCCTGGTGGTCCACAATATGTTTAAAGAAGGATTTTCAAATCTTCTCTAAAGGTAATGGGGAGCCTGTGTAAGGACTCAAGAGCTGCAATTATGTGTTCATACTTTATAGTTCTTGTAAAAATTTTTGCAACAGAATTTTGAATTAACTGAAAGCTGCATAAAGAATGATTTGAACAGCCAGTGAATAACACATTGTACTAGTCAATTTTAATAGAAATAAATGCAGGAATTAATTTCTCCGTGTCTGATCTATTTAGAAACCATCTTAATCGTCCAACATTATTAAGATGGAAAAATATGTTTTAGACCATTTTGTGAAGATTCATTATAGAATATGGGGTACTAGAAAGCCAAATGAGAACAGAACCTAAGAGCTTTTTTACTTGGGGCCAGGACTTTAAAGCATCAGGAGTAAACTTTAGACAGATGAGACAGTTTACTGTAGAATTTAAACAGAAACTATTTAAAAATATGAATATTAAATATATTTTAAACCTACTCTGCTAAAACTATAACAAACTGGAAAAAAACTATTTGCATCCTCCCAATTTTTACATTATAAACCAATACCCATTGTTTAAAAGTACTACAGAAAAGGATGTGTGGATTTGGTATTAGCTGTCCTGTTTTTTTTTGTTTTTTTATTCTATTTACTTACGCACCTAAGTGGTCATACAAATAATAATCATTTGGTTTTTATTCTGTTAGAGAATTGAACCAAGCCGGGTTGCCACTGTGTCGGAGCGATGAGGAAGGCGCTGGACAGCCATCGCGACATTTAACTCCTGTTTGCAACTTCTGGGTGAATACCAACCGTACCCCTTCAGTCAGTCACTCGACTTCTCATCAGGATGGTGGTGTGTAGTATTGAGTAGCGTATCTTCATAGTGTGAACCTGTTGGGTCACCGATTCATTTAAGCAAAGTCATAACTGCTTTCACAACGAAAAGGATGTCACTACCCAGGAAAAAAGAGCCTGATCTGTCCTTTCTTATATAGTTCCTCTGTGTTCTGAGAACAGTCTAACCTGTGTGGAATGGAAGTTAAAATCTATTGCTAACTTCTGTATGAAAATCTGCATGTTCTCTGTATGGCTAGGTATTATTATAACAAATAAATAAGTGTGCTTACATAGAGTAGGGCTGCCAGTCTGGAATACAGTTTTGGCTATTTCCGGCTATTTCCCAATTAAGATGCCAAATGTATGACAAGTTTTCTGATAAGCTTAATTAAAAATATAAGAAAAGACTAGAATTTCTACTTTCCCTTGTAATCAACAAATTGTGTAAGAATGTTCTGTGACCTTTGGATGAAACTGAGCTTATTGTTTCTAACCGTTTCTTTTGAAGATCTCTGTTATATGCAACTCATCCCTCTATAAGGGGGCTTTTTGCACTTAGTCTCTGTAAGGCAAAGACCCTCTACTCACCAAGAATAAAGAAATAAAAGAATTCTGCTTATTTGAATAGGTGTCTGCCTGTTGTTGTCTTGACTTCGTCCACAGCTGTCATTAATGTGAATCCCCAAATACATGTAGGAGCAGACCACCTCTATATCCACTCCATGAACAGTGACCGGACATAGAGGTTATTTGGTGTGACAAAAGTCAATAACCAGTTCTTTGGTTTTGCTGATGTTAAGATGCAGACAACTCTCTTTGCACCAAGAAACTACTTTTCCACTGGACTCCTCTCCTAACGTCTCATTCCACTTTATCAATACACCCCATAAGTGCAGAGTCATCTGAGAAGTGACATGACCTGGTGTTATATTTATAGTCGGAGGCATACAGGTAAAAGAAAAATACCTCTGAGTTTACCCTTTAACAGAGATGTCTGGATGGTATTGAAAGAATTGGAGAAATAAAAAAAACACAGTGCTGCCAGCTTTTTCCAGTAGAGAATAAGCCTTGTGGAGCAAACATATGAGCCTAAATAAAGATTTTCATTTTTTAATTAATATTCTGCCTTTGTTTCTTCCACAGTACAAACGTGCATCTACAGTACACAAACTGCTGGATGTGAAAGTTTCTTCATCATCTCAGCCCATTGGCACTAATATGTTTTTGAACACTGTCACTGGTGGGCTATGATAAGCAGTAGTGATGCTCAATTTGATCGGCTTACAGTCAAAATCATGCAGATTTTCAGCCCCATATGACTCATACTCCTAAAAACACTCATCGACTCTGTAGTGCTGGGGTCTCCAACACATCGCTCGCGAGCTACCGGTAGCATGCAACCCCTTTGCAACCCCTTTCCAAGTAGCTCGCCAAAATCCTACATAAATTTGAAAACTTGATTAGTCAAATTAGGGAAGGGCGATTTTTCCAAAAAATTGTATCACGATCCTTTTAACACAAAATTACGATCCACAATCTGAATTGCAATCTCTCTTTTCAATGTGGCATACACTTAAGAGAATATTCGGACTCAGACTCATCAAGACCTAAGTAACACTTTATTTTAAATATCAAACAAAGTTGAATTCAATTGTTCTCTCGCTAGCTAAGCTGAGTTAAGGAATGCCCTGAAGCTGGCGAGTGAGTGAGGAAGGCCCCTCCCCTCGGCCCACTGCATGTTTCTTGGATTTGCGCAAATAAATCGTTACTGCACTTGAACTATGATACATAGTAAAATGAGAGAAGTTGCAAAATCAACCGGAGTGTTCAAGCAAATTATAGAAAAAAATTATATAAATCCGTGAAGTACAAGTAGTTGTGTGAAAAGCGGACAAACAGTCATTGGATTTTATCCATCCATCCATCTTCTAACCCGCTGAATCCGAATACAGGGTCACGGGGTCTGTTGGAGCCAATCCCAGCCAGCACAGGGCACAAGGCAGGAACCAGTCCTGGGCAGGGTACCAACCCACCGCAGAACACACACAAACACACCCACACACTAGGGCCAATTTAGAATCGCCAATCCACCTAACCTGCATGTCTTGGATGGAGGGAGGAAACCGAGCGCCGGAGGAAACCCACGCAGACACGGGGAGAACATGCAAACTCCACGCAGGGAGGACCGGGAAGCGAACCCGGTCTCCTAACTGTGAGGCAGCAGCGACTACCACGCCACCCGTGCCCCATTGGATTTTATATATTATATATTAGTAAACCTTCAAAATAATGTGCAGTTAAAGTCTCAACAGCATTCTCAGCATTTCTGCAGCGTAGTAGAGCCAGATAACTATAAGAATCTTCACCAAGCAGCTCTGAAAATGTCTGCTTTGTTTGGGTCTCCATACCTCTGTGAGTCTGACGTGAATGTCATGAAATCAAAGTTCAGAACACGACTAACAGGTGAGTAT
The DNA here is from genome assembly GCF_016835505.1 of Polypterus senegalus. Taxonomy (NCBI): domain Eukaryota; kingdom Metazoa; phylum Chordata; class Cladistia; order Polypteriformes; family Polypteridae; genus Polypterus; species Polypterus senegalus. The sequence goes on from NC_053156.1 coordinate 300,605,217, forward strand.
TTAAATGACTCCACAAGAATGAACCTGAGTGGCTCCACTCCACCATACACCTGCCTCTCTTTTGGAGTCATCTGACTAACTAAAAAACACATCACACATGCAACTTGACATGTGAATAAAGTGATACAGTGACATGAAACAAAATGACAAATGAATAAGTCAGATCTGTGCATTTGTAATTGCATTATTCTGTTTTGACAGCATTCATGTTTTAATTCAATAGTATGAGATGCACTAGAAATTTCATGCAAACATGCAAAATTCACTTGGAGGCGAACACTTTTTTTGTGATGTTTTAATGCAAAATGTGAGTTGTGGACACCAACATTTTGT